>NC_073693.1:323351318-323372091 GCF_029784155.1 Uranotaenia lowii
TAAACCAATTGGTTCAGAATCCGGTAACGGAACAGTGTGGGTTTCGTAATTCCGTATTTTAAAGGCGCTGTTTTCACCGAGGATCAACTTTTAGCAGCTTTTATGGCCTGTTTGAGATACTGAGTACTTTTTGACAATTGCTTCTTCTTGATGTCCGCAACAAGCGAAGCATCTGACATTGCATCTGACCATCACCTCGTCCTTGGCGAGATACGACTGAGAGTTGCGCGTGTCCAACGGCGCGAGGAGAAAGTCGGGTGTCGATACGACGTCCGCCGGTTGGAGAATCCAGAGGTGAAAAGGGCATACGTTGAACAGCTAGAATCCCGAGCCTCGGAGCTGCCGACAGACGGAACAGTCGAAGAACAGTGGCGTGGAATCAAGAATGCCTTTATCACGACGAGCCATGGTACTCTCGGTAAAGTTTGTGGAAGAAGAAGTGAATGGATGTCGGATGAAACTTGGAGGATGGTCGATGATCGGAGAAAGGCGAAAGTCGGAATTGAGCAGGCATGTACCGGGTCAGCCAAAGCAGCCGCCCGCTTACGATATGCGGAGCTGGAAAAGGCAGTTAAACGAGCTTGTAGACGAGACAAGAGAGCCTGGACAAACTCCCTAGCCGAAGAGGGGGAAAGAGCCGCCGCCAATGGAGATATCCGATTACTTTATGAAATTTCTCGCCGCCTCAGTGGTGCGAAGACTAATGCAAGAATGCCGCTGAAAGACCGAGCAGGTCAGTTATTGACCGATCGAACAGATCAGCTCAAACGATGGACTGAGCACTTCGAACAACTCTTCCGAGTCACAAATAGCGATGGCAAACAGAACCCGCAGCTCGAGGCGCCTACAGTAAGTCGCATAAATGGCGTCAACTCGGAAGCGCCCTCGCTGGCTGAAATAGAAGCGGCAATCAAAAACATGAAATCCAACAAAGCACCTGGGATCGATTGTATCCCTGCTGAAATGCTGAAAGCCGACCCTGCCCTGTCAGCACAAATGTTGCACCGTCTTTTCGCTGACATCTGGGATACTGCAACATTCCCGGCCGACTGGATGCAGGGTATCCTCGTAAAGGTCCCGAAGAAAGGAGACCTGACAGAGTGCGGTAACTGGCGAGGCATAACGTTGATCTGTACAACCCTCAAAGTACTCTGCAAGGTGATTCTGAACAGGATCCAGGAGAAAATCGACGCTACACTCCGACGGCAACAAGCTGGATTCCGATCCGGACGATCATGTGTGGACCACATCACAACGCTACGAATCATACTGGAACAAATCAACGAATTCCAGAACTCTCTTCTGCTGGTGTTCGTTGATTTCGAAAAAGCATTCGACCGACTCAACCATGAAAACATCTGGGCGGCTCTAAGGCGACGAGGGGTCCCAGAGAAACTAGTCCATCTCATCGAAGCACAATACGAGGCATTTTCGTGCAAGGTCTTGCACGACGGTGTCTTGTCCGAACCAATCCCGGTAACTGCTGGAGTGAGATAAGGATGTATTTTATCACCGCTACTTTTTCTAATCGTAATGGATGAGATTCTGACTGGATCGATCGACTGTGCACCGAACCGAGGATTGCCCGATTGCGCCGATTTGCGTTTGCGAGTCTCCGAAACATCTGGCGGTCACGCCAGATCTCTCTACGAAAAAAAATCCGAATCTTCAACTCAAACGTCAAATCCGTATTGCTTTACGGGTGCGAAACTTGGTGCACATATGCGGTAACGACGCGAAAACTGCAAGTATTTGTAAACCGCTGCCTGCGGAATATCATCCGCGCTTGGTGGCCTGGCAACTGGATCTCGAATGAGGAACTACATCGCCGGTGTCATCAAAGGGCGCTAGAAATCGAGATTCGGGAACGTAAGTGGAGATGGATTGGGCACACGCTGCGAAAAGATGAAAACGAGATTTGCAGAGAGGCGCTATATTGGAATCCAGAAGGTCATCGAAGAAGAGGCAGACCGAGAAACTCGTGGCGGCGAAGCCTAGCCGCTGAAATCCGAACTGTCGACGAAAATCTTGACTGGGACCAGGTGAAGACGCTGGCTCCGGATCGTCAACAGTGGAGGTCTTTTACCACGGCCCTATGCACCGGAGGATCGGCGCGGGATCATTAAGTAAGTAAGTAAGCTTCTTCCAAGGTCTTCTGGAAGCATATGGAAGATCAAAGCGACGAAAAATTTGATACATCTGGAGAAACTTATGTGTCCGTTTCACCCGACCTCTCAAGCCCGTCAACCAAAACTCGATGGGTTTCCTCCAGATGGTCAATGTGAAGCCTATTAACGATTTCACCGTTGAAAACGCTTAAAATTTCCGAAAATGTTGCGAGTTATGGACTAAAGGGTGATACGGTCAAAATTTGGTCAATATCAACTTGACGTATTTCTTTCAATTTTGCTTTTAAAAAACCTGGACACCCCTCATTTTGAAGGTGTGTGTGTGTGTGTGTGTGTAGAATATTACTCCTATTTTGATTTTGGAATTCACTCTTCAGTTGTCAAAATGCCGTCCAAGGAAGAAGCGCAGCGTATCAAAATTTTGCTTGCGCATCGCGAAAATCCGAGCTACTCGCACTTAAAGCTGGCAAAATCGCTAAAAGTTGTCAGATCAACCGTTACAAATGTAATTAAAGTGTTTGGTTAGCGTTTGTCGACAGTCAGGAAGTCTGGATCGAGGGAAAATCGAAAACCGGAAGCCGCTGAGACGACAAATAGAGTTGCCGGCAGTTTCAAGCAAAGCCCTAACCTCTCTCCGAGATGCCGCAAATAAGCTGGATGTATTGTCTACAACCGTTGCATCGAGCCAAAAAACGAGCCGGACTATCGACTGTTTATCGACTCCAAATGGCGATGATAAACAAAATACGACGGCCAAAGCGCGATCCCGGAGGCTGTACACGACGATGCTGACGAAGTTTGACTGCGTGGTAATTGACGACGAAACCTACGTCAAAACCGACTACAAGCAGCTTCCGGGACAGGAGTTTTATACGGCAAAAGGAAGGGGAAAGGTAGCAGATATTTTCAAGCACATGAAACTGTGGAAGTTCGCGAAGAAATATCTGGTTTGGCAAGCCATCTGTACCTGTGGCTTGAAAAGCAGCATTTTCATAGCTTCCGGGACTGTCAACAAAAAAATTTACGCGAAAGAGTGTTTGAATAAACGTCTGCTGCCTTTCCTGAAGAAACACGGTTGTTCCGTACTGTTTTGGCCGGATTTGGCATCTTGCCATTACGGTGAAAAGGCCATGGAGTGGTACGCCGCCAACAACGTGCAGGTGGTTCCCAAGGACAAGAACCCTCCCAACACGCCAGAGCTCCGCCCAATTGAGAAATACTGGGCTATTGTCAAGCGGAACCTAACGAAGACAACAAAAACTGCTAAGGACGAGCAGCAGTTCAAGGCAAACTGGCTTTCTGCGGCGAAGAAGGTGGACAAGGTGGCTGTACAAAATCTGATGGCAGGGGTTAAGCGTAAGCCCCGTCAATTCGGATTTGGGAAAGCGGAAGCCTAACTGAATATTTTTCCTGAATTTTATACTAATTAAACTTGAACAAGAAATTTAATTTGATTTTTTAAATAAACGATTTCACCGATTAACACGCGTTTTCCCTTGACCAAATTTTGACCATATCACCCTTTATTTTCTGAGTAGAGATAATTACATCAAATTGTGCAGCCTGAAAGTTTTTGATTGTTTTGTTTACTATTACGAGACCTTGCTTGCTCTAAATCAATAAAGGGACTCGAAAGTGTTTATACACCTTGGAAAACATGTTCCCATCATTAGATTATTCCCAAACATTGTAATATCCGAAATACTGAAATTGTACATTCACCCGACTTTCCATCATACAGTTTTTAAAAACAAATTTTTCGCGTCTCGCTTATATCTATATATATAAAAATGAATTTCTGTCTGTCTGTCTGTCTGTCTGTCTGTCTGTCTGTCTGTCTGTCTGTCTGTTCCCTATAGACTCGGAAACTACTGAACCGATTTGCGTAAAACTTGGCAGATGGGGGTATTGGAGGCAGCGGAAGGTTCCAATTGTGGTTTGAAACCCCTCCCTCTCTCATGATGGGGGAGAGGGGCCTCCCAAACAAAAGACAATTTTTTGCACAACTCGAGAACCAATCGAGCAAATGGTAATACATTTGGCATGGGGTGGTATTTGGAAATGAGGAATATTTCTTTGAATATTAGGTACCCCTCCCTCCTCTCAGTGGGGGGATAAGAAGGGGGAAGGGGGGCTTCCTTACAATTTTTCATATAACTCGAGAACTAATCAAGATATTGGATCCTAATTTGGCATGGGAAAGTGTTTGGAAACGAAAAATATTTCAATGATTATTTGAGACCCTTCTCTCTTTCCAGTAGAAAGGAGGGGGGCCTCTTTCATATTTTTTATATAATTCAAAAACTAATAAAGCAAATGGAACCAAATTTGGCATGGGAGGGTATATGGATACGAAAATTTTTTCTCTGATTATTTGAGACCCCTTCCTCTTTCCATTAGAGAGATATAAAGAGGGGAGTGGGCCTCTTTTATAGTTTTTCACATAACTCAAAAACTAATTATGCAAATGGAACCAAACTTGGCATGGGTGGGTATTTGGGAACGTGACATGTTCTAATGATTGTTTGAGACCACCGGGGAGAAAGGAAAGAGGGAGGAGGGTTTCATACAATTTTTACTGCATAATTCAAGAAGTACAACAGAAAATGGAACCAAATTAGACATGGAACGATATTTGGGTACGAGAAATGCTTCTATGAATATTTGGTATCCCTCACTCCTTCAAAGAGGTGGATTAAAAGGGGGAGGAGAGGTCTCCCTTACAATTTTCAGTATAACTGGAGAGCTGATCGAGCAAATTGAACCATATTTGGCATGTGAGGATATTTGGATACGAGAAATGTTTCTGTTATAAATTGAAGCCCCACCTTTTCAGCAGAAAGATATAAAGTGGGAAAAGGGGGCTTTCATACATTTTTTGGCATAACTCGAGAACTAGTCGAGCAAATAAAACCAAATTTGGCATCAAAAAGTATTTGAGTACGAAAAATACATCTTATCAATTTCTTAGCATGAATTCAGAACATATCAAGCAAAAATATCCATATTTTATACGTTAGATTGTTTGCGTATGACTAATTTGAGACCCTCTCTGCTCAGGGCGAAGCTTAAGGAAACAGATAAAAATTATCAGATTTTTAACACAAATTAAAAGATCAAGATTTAAAAAAAATAGTTTTAGTCATCTTTGTATTGCAACTCAAAACTCCAGCTGCAGCTCTTATTTTATAGTGGTTGCTTTTGAATAATGTTATAAATTGATTTAAAATAATGCCAACAAAACAATAAAAATATGAATAATTTCAGAATAAACCATTTGTTTTTGAAAGGTGTAGCAAAGCACACAGGGTCTGCTAGTAACATATATTTTCAATAAAAATTTCCGGCAAAAATTATAATTTAATACAGTAGTTTTTCGTTATTATCCATTCAAAAGCGTAGAGCGTCTTAGTGCATGGATTGTTTTATGTGAAAGTTTTATAGAAATTGATAAAATAGTACAACATGCATTAAAAATAATCCCAATTTAAAAATAAAAACAAATTATCATTTGGCTATTTGTACAGTAAAATTCTTAAACAAAATTGCTTTTCATTTGCATACCTTAGGTGTTCGATCTAATTTATAAAACGTAGTGTACCGCATTCGTACGCTTCAATTGGATGATCATTTTCTAAACATCGATCAATTAACGATTATTTCATAAAATTATACCTTCTTGATATGAATAAAGGGGACAAAACAGATCACATCCAAAAATCTTTCTATCAGTGTTTCATTCTTTTTGAATGTTTTGTTTTGGAATCTTTCATAAGGTTTAACGAAATTCCAATGACCTTATATATTAGGTTGCTAGGAAATGTCCTATTTTTTTTAGATTTTGGGACCATATTTTGTGCAACACACCATTGTGTTGAAAATTTCAAACAATTCTTCATATTTCAAACGAAATAAGGTTAGTTTTTTTTTCAGAATAACATAATTTAGTTTTTTTCTCCAACATTTTGCAATCAGACCTTTTCCTTGTTGTTGTTCTTCCCACAGCAATTTTGAGACAGTTCTATTTATGCAAAATAATAGGGTAGAGTGGGGTTTCATGTGCCACTTTTTTTCTTTGCATCATAACTTCTTTATTGTTAAAGATAAATAGAAAAAAAAAAATAAATGGAAAGGTTTCCTACATATTTAAAGTATCATTTGGCTTTTGATATATTTTTTAAAAACATTAATTTCCCAAGTTCAGGATGTTTAGAAAAGTAATTTTTTTGGGTTTTGAAAAACGGTGGGAAAACGTAGGCCACCAAATCTAAATTGACTAGAAAACGTGCAAAGTGTATGAGTTGACCAAAAACTGAAATTTCATAATTCATTTAGTTATTTTAAAATGTTTTCAGATGAGGCAATAAAAGAGAGAATTGAGTATGATCGAATAGTTCCTAAAACCTGGCTCGCGAACGTTTCGTCAACATTTCTCATACAGGATTTATGTTCGTCTCTATCGCATAGGAAAAAAATGGACCAAATATTTTTCACAACTCTTTATTTAGCATAAGACACTTTGCAGGTAAGAAAAACGTATTTAAAGTTCTTAATGTGTATAAAAACACAAAAATATAGGTGGTCCAAGATACCCTCAAAAATGGTGCCGGCGATTCTCCACAAGCTATGATTTGCAAATTGGTTGCGTTTGAGTGACTTATTGATGTTTCATCAAAAATTCCTTTTCCACGTGAAACATCATGAAAAAACTAAGATCATAAGCGTATGAGCATATTTTTTTTATGAACTTTAGGCCTCCTACGGACGCAATTTTGCGGGTGCTTGTTTAATTATGTAAGTACATTTTTCTAGGCAAGTTAAATAAAAGAAGCATATGAAACGTACACAAGTCAACAACTGATTTTTATCTCAACACTCAACACACAGCTGAGATAATTAGATTGGCTCACGTTAACCCACTCTCCTCTACATTAAATAAGGTACCTAGTGAAATCGATAAACACACTATGAATTCTAAAGATAGATTTAATTAGTTAGGATTAGGAATTTAATTAAAAAAATTATATAATTATGATGTGTTTTTATCCAATCAATACAGAGAAGTAATTTCATTATTTTGGACAATGAAATCTTAGTTTAAAAAAAATGGTTGAATTGCTGTTGACAGCGCAATATTCTTGAAATGTTAATAAAAAGAAATACTTAGCTACCAACCTCGTTTTTCTTCTTCTTCTTCTTCTTCTTCTTCTTACATCAACATGGCCAAAACATGTAGGCATCCTGGAAAATGGAAGACTTGCATCTTTCATTTTTCTTTTCAGCGTATTATCTGTTACATATTTTTATGCATTGCAGATTCTACTACGGCCAGGCCAACCATGTGATGAAAACCGCAAAAGATTCATGAACAAGGGAGGAATGAAGCGTGGAGTTCCCTACCAAACGCTTCATATGATATTTTGCTAAAATTTAACACTATTGATTGATTGGTAATTGGGAAAAACATAGGACGAATAAGGGTTAAATGAGTAATTTTAAAAAGAAACGATCTCACCAAACTCCAAAGGTTCCTGCTGGTACTATCTCCCTATTTTTCCTGGTTCCGGTCATCTTCAAATTGGTTGCATTCACATGTTCTCAACATCACTGTTCCCTCAGTTTCAACCGCCTAACATCAACCGCCAATTGATTGTTCGCGTTTACCTTAAGCTCTGTCAAGTACTCAAAAAACCAAATACGAGCCGAAGATGAATGTTGCTCAGACCTCCAGTTTGTTATTTTCCGTTCTTCTACTCGGAGAAAACAACATGAGCATTTTACGAGAACAAAAATTTTAACGGAAATACACTCATCGATTGATGCACAATCAGAAGATCATCAAATCCCTCCAACCGAAACTTAACTTATTTGATTCCAAGTATGAAAATCACGACGACCGGAAATAGAATTCATTTTTCTATAACCAACGATTGATTTTCTTCACGCACGATTCGCCAAGCACAACAGAACTCCAAATTTAGAAATGAAAAGCATCTATTTCAATTATTTGGATTGGAAATTCACCAAAATTTATATTCGCGAAAATACAAACGAGAAAACGCGACGTTGGAAAAAACACGACCGTTCTCGAGCACGGCTTGCTGCGATCCTTCTGCTTAGCTACCAACCTCGTTTTTTCAATGAAAAACTGCGTTCATCATCCAATCCAATTAAAAACTGCATAAATTTGATCCATAACTCTCAATTCCCCAAAACGAATTTAATCGATGTTTAGATGTTTCATAACTTCTGCTCTTCAAAGCAAGCAACATAAGCTCGAAAGCCGGCTCCAGCAGCAAGTGAAGGATCCAAAGCACGTGTGCAGTTTTCCTGACGTAAATTTATGCATTCATGTTTTGCCAAGTTGTGGATTTTACTGGATGGATGATGGGAGGATGTTGATGTTGTTTTTCATTTCTTCGTTGGACAACCACGTTGGGTCAATGGGGATGAATAATAAATTTTGAAATTATGGTATAAATCTAAAAAAATTGCAATGTATCGATTTTTTGTTTTGTAAGGTAAATTTATACATTTTTTAAACTTGGTATATAAGAATTTTAGTCCATCATTCAAATTTAAGTGTTACATCATACAAAAAAGAAGAGGTAGGATTTAAGCATCCCTCGTTAAGGGAATTTTCCTGGCTCCCTAAGGATGGCAAATGTTGGCAGCAGCAGTTTTCCCGAATGGCAAAGGAAAACATAAGCACATTTGCAACATTCACTGCTTCTCTGTGACATTCTGCCATATCCGTCTTCGGGATCTAGCTGGAAACGTGATTTCAAAGGAGTTTCCCCAAAAATAGCTTCCCCCCTAGTTGGTTCCCAACATTCCGGTGTTCAAGAACCTCCCGGTTTATTTTCTTTTTTTGCTTTTTTTTCTTTCCGGGACATTCCGGTGCTATGAATGCACTTCTGTTTTTTTTTTGCTGGGAGCAAAAAATAACAAACGTTGACACTTGAACCAACTTTGAAATCTACTTCTACCGTATGCCTTCTCGACCAACAACAAAACGGAACGACTCAATGATTTATGGCTCGATGGGTATGAAGTTGTTGCGCATATGGAAGTATGTTTTCCATCGTTTATTTATATGTGCAGTTTTTTTTTCGGTTAATTTTATATTGCCCCAGCCATAATTTTGCGGTGGTAAATGTCGTGTGCCAAACCAACTCTCCCATGAGCTGCAGGTTAATCTGGGCAGAAGTGAGGTTGGTTCTTGTTTTCCTCGTTTTTTTTTTGCTTCTCCTGTCATGCTGCTGCAGCTCCCAACAACTTTTAAGGATAAATTGCTTTTTGAGGTTTGGCGAATGGTTTATTTTCGGTTGACAGAAAATTGATGGAAATGCTGGCTTGGGCCAAGGTTGCATTCCTGTGGCAAACTGGATGTTGGATTGTTTGAAACTGTTTGAAGCAGTTTTAATTCTAGAGAGTTCAAGGATTCGAAATTCGAATCTTTACTCGAAAGTTATCTAATAACAGTCATTGCTAAAACGATTCAACCCTTCTTGATAATACCATATGTCAACATTTACTAACTGTTCTTAATTACTACCTACTACTTACTACTACTTATAAAGTGATCAACTGTGATATAAAAAAAAATTCCTCGAACAGACCATTTGGAAACCCCACTTAAACCAGCCCTCTGTCAAGCCGCCATATTACTATTCTAATGAACACTAATCAGTCTTGTCAAAATCAAATTGGTTTGCATTTATTAAAATTATAGAGAGAAACGTTGTAAAAAACTTAGAACAGCCCACACGAAGAACTGGGCCTGTTATTGCCCAATTGTCGTAGGAGCTCAAGCAGCTTCAAGGATCACCTTCGCATGTGCCAACTAACTATATAACTAACTCTTGCAGAGGGATTACTCAATAAGTTTCACTGGATTTCGCTTAGTTAGATTTGCTGTTGAAGGTGGAAGCAAAGCATAGAATGAGGGAGAAAAAAAATGGTCCGAGGAAAACTCTGCTGAATAAAGTCGCAATCTGTCAGTAACGCGTAGCAAACAACATCTATGTGATACGATCACGTTCGTCTGTCAGCTTATGAGGCGTATTGCGCGTGGAGGCTTGGTTTTTGGACAGTGGGTGTAAGGTGGGCTCTCGATATGTTTGAACTAATTTTTACTGATTGCTTTTTGTACAAGTGGCCATTTGGGAAAACAAAATAAATGTTTCTCTATCTCCAAGAATCGATAATCGATACGGTCATTTATTGATTTGTCAAGCCAGTTCAGTCCGAGATAGCAACTTTGTTCTCATTTGAACTTTATTCTGCTATGAAATGTCAAACATGTATGAGAAAAATATAATTTAAATGTTCAAATATTCTTTCCTGACCATGGATGACAAAAATTTCTCAGGTCGGCTTGTCCAGTGAAAGAAAGTGCAAAATTTTTAATCTGTTCTCTTCAAGCTGTGTGGGCAGTGCAATCAAGAGAGAGATTTTCAACACATAAGAGTGAGCCCGAGCATTCATATCCGCTGATGAAGAGAACTCCTTTCACTGGAAAAATCTATTGCGCATTGTGTTGAGGAGATATCTGAGAGCTAACACAGTTTTTTCTTGGAAAGTTTACGATAAAAGCTAGGAATGCCAGATGTGTCCTGATTTTTCAGGATTTGTTCTAATTTCCGAGAGGCCGTCCCGATTTTTCAAAAACTCTCGAATAGTCCTGGTTTTTGAAAATTGATCTTTAAAATGAACCGAGGATCTGTACTTATTTTAACCAAATCCTTAGAATCTTTCTTCTGTGCGGACAGAATCTGTTCCAAAATATGCTGAAAAAATCAGAACTTTTCCAGAAAAATCTGTACTTGAGGCTAACATGCCCACTGCAGTTTTGGAATTTTTTTTTCTAGCAAAAATAAAGAGCACCACAAAGAAAAAAAATTTGATTTTTTAGGACACCAGTTGATTGGTGGAAATAAAAAAGAACTTTGATTAGATTGCATAAATCACGGCAAAATCAAGATGCTGTAGACGACTGAATTTATGCAACAAATGAGAACTTCTTGGCTGGCTTGAATTTTATATCGAAAAACACCATATTTAAAATCATCTGAACTGAGGATTGTTACAAATTCCTTTAATGTTCTGAATTGTCCTGATTTGAAAAAATATATCTATTTTTAGTTAAATGATGGGAACCAACAGAATAATTTCTTTTGAGTAAGTCTCTCAGCAATCTGAATGTGTCGTTGGTTTTTTGCCTAAACCTTCTGTTATTGAACTCATCTGCCCAAAAGGATAAAATAAGCTTTCAAATTCTATAATATGAGTGCGGTTATAGAATGTTGACACTAGACCGCTACAAGCTTTGTATGTAAATTTCAAACTCTTAAATGTTTACACCTCCCCTAATTTTTTTTAATTGTTTTTGCTGCCAGAAAAAGCAAAACGAATTTTAGAAGCGATCCATTCAGTCCTGAATTAGAGCAACAAGTTTTAATTTTTTTTAATTTATATGGGGAAACAAAATTTTTTATTCTAAAATCGCCATAGATGTACTGAAAGTTAAAAAAAATCATTTTTGGATGAAAAATACTCCTGGTCTCCTGGATTCTTGCAGTACAATTCATGTGAAAAAAGCACAAACCTCACTTGTACCCCAGAAAAGTTATTCGATATTATTCTATTTTTATTCAAAACTATTTTTTAAATTATTGCGTATTTACGTAGGATGAAAAAAAACTCAAAAAACTGCTTTGCAGTGACAGAGAATTTATTGATTTATTTAACCGTTGCAAAAACATTTATTAACAATTATTAACAGCTCTAGCAAGTAAAGTCTGCCATTTTTAAATTCTTTTCAGATTTTTTTATTTTGAAATGGTTATAACTTTTTTCATGAAATGCTGCTTGTCATATTAGCAAAAAATGAAGCTTAAGACTAGTCAAAACCATAGATCAAGGACCGACTTCATTTCAAGCTCGTTTGAATTTTCTGGATGATTTAATGTGCAAAAATTTCTTCTTCCATACATATTTCCATACAAAATTAAAACGCGTTGCGCTAACTCAGGAAAAAAACAAATAATCTAAAATTTTACACTGATGCTTAGTGACCTAAATGTATCGAAAAAACAAATGGGAGCGAAAAGTCATTTTTGCATCGGTCTAGTGGACACCCAATAATGTGAAAAATTTGTGCAATTGGTGACCTTTTTAAACACAAATTTGAAATAAGTTATGAAAAGTTTATGTTTCACAAATACTTACAAACTAAGTAATATTATTATTTAACATTGGAAAGGTATCTATCATGAGCAAATGCGATAAATTGAGGCATGGATATTGAATGTGTTCACAGTGTAGAAATAATAAATTAGATCGTATAAGTATTATCTCCTCATTTAAAAAAAAGTTAAAGTCTATTACTGGGGATAAATTAACATTTCCTGAGTATGTTACGAGTAAATTTAACAAAATTGAAAAAGTGAAGCAAGTGAAATAAAACACTTTAATTCCTATAAAGTTTTAAGTTTTCTCGGGCTTTGTTTGAATGTTTTTTATTCAAACCGGGAAATCTGCAACACATATTAGACGCATAAGTACGAGTATGAATAATGCAAAATTACACCCTTTTTAAATTAGAAAAAAAAAATCAAAACTGTAGTTGACTAAATAGGATCAATCAGCAAAACTGAGTCCCGCTATTGAATTTTATTTTAAATTTGTCCATAATTAGTACTACTGATTCAGATGTACTTTTTTCAACTATCGTGTCTTTACTCCTGAAAATATCCTGAATTCAGCATATCATTTTCTAAATGACCTCTCTCAAATTATTGTAATCATAAAAGCGCTCTCATAGTTGAATTATTAATTTAATTGAGCGATTCTCTAAACATGGATATTTTAAATCTTATCTTATTCCAGGTTTATGATTCTGTGTCTTGACAATTGCATTTTCATTCTTAACTAATGTTTTCGAAGGTAACTTTTTACATTTTGGAGAACTTTTGGAAAAAAAAGTTCCTTATTTTTATTTATAACTTTTTAAAGACGGTGGTGAGCGAATTCGGATGGCTTGAGTTCGAATCTCTGTTTCGTCGAGAATTTTTTTTTTTTCATCAAATTTTTCATGATAGCATATTTTAACTTAGGGAAGGTTAATGAAATAGCTATAAGTAAAGTGTTTGAAATGCAATCGTTATAAATAACTTACCTCCACTTTTGTAGTTTATGCTATTTTGGAAAGTTTTATCCGATCATTTCATCTGCTATACGTGTTTGAATTATTCTGTTGTTACAGAGATTTTGCTATATAAATACAATGAGCAAAGCTACAAAAAAATCTCAAAAAATATATCCTTTTTTAGCAGTTAATGTCGCCAAATTTGGCTCATAGAGCATAGAGAGAGCAGAGAAGCTCTCAAGGTGTTTTTGGATAGCATTTTGACAAGTCATTAGGGCTTATGGTTACTGGGGAAATTTATGAAAAATCTAATGCCCAGATTAAATGACAAAGCTGAGTTCGAAAAAATGTGGACCCTTATACTTTGTTGAGTGCTGGTCGAAGGAATAAAAACAGCGTTTACAAAAAATAGAAAAACTAACTTAACACACATTGGAAACCAAGTCTTTATAAAAGAACAAAAAAAATTGGTCCATTGTAAAAAGTGAAAAATTGCAAAATTATTTCGAAACAGCTCAATTAGCATGTGAATTAATGTCAAATTAGGGAAAGCAGTTGATCATTGAAAAATTATTATTGAAAACCATATTTAATCAACGTTCTAAGGAATCCAAAACTGTAATTGATCATATTGGTTGAAAGTAAAGAGATTTTGGAATCGATAACAGAGATAAGCTTTCAGAAACCAAAAGGCTCGAGGAGATGTGTATAACATTATTGGCTTCCTGAATGCATAACAGGTTCTAAGCGAAAAAAAACTCAAAACTCTTTTATAAAAATTAGATTTTCCGAAAGTGTCAAAGTGACACTTTTTGTTTGATTAGAGGAAAAAAAATGTCTTCCGTTATAAATTGTTCTCAAAGTCCTTCAAAATCTGGTCATGTTTAGATATCTGTTTAATTCAAAAATGGGACACTTTCTTTTGATAATAGCTAAGTTCTTAGTGATCAGATATGAAAAATTGTGACAGCGTTGTGTTGTTCGTAAAAGCTGCTATCCTGTCAAGTTTTTTTTTTCAAAATTTTAATCAAACGCATTTTTATGACATTCAAGATTAAAAAAAAAGACAAAAATTATTGAGCACAGTTTTTTTCAAAAACCATCATAATGAAATTGAGAGCAGACAAAACCATTTTTTATACCGAAAATTACTATGCGTGAATGTTGAAACAGTATGAATACACTGTGAAGAATGCCCAAAAACTTCAAACAAAGTGTTGGAATGAAGCATGTAATTGGAAAATAAGCTTTGAGATCATCAGCGATGTCAAGGCTTATACTACCATCTCGTGTATCGAGTTAGCGGAAAAACTAAATGTAGATTGCTGTGTCCTGCAAATTTCTTTCTGAGGCTAGAAATAGTACCCAGAATTTAGTCATGTCATCTAAACCTCAAACGATAAATTTTGGCTTGTTTCAGAGCTCGTAAGCTGTAAAGCCTGTGCCGATCCTGGGCGACGAAAACTTTTGTTCCCTATGTTTCAAAAGCCTTGTTTGAAAACTTCGCAACTTATTTACAATCTCAACTTATCGATTTAAGATTTCATTGAATCTTGTGATGATTCTACTATAACAATCCAGTTAAAACGTGCTAGTGGCACACAAATAAATTCAAGTCTTGTAAAATTCGAAGCAGCTGAATCCGACAAATTTTCCCTACACAAATTAAAGAATTAGGTTAGGATACAGTAAAACTTATGCACAGATTTTTTAAAGTAAAAACAGATCAATATCATTACTGAAAAAAGAGGGCGCCGACAGATGAGAGATAAAAAGAATAAAGAAGAATTAAGTAAGATTAACTTAATCTTGATCTCATAAATTTTTTCAATCGAACGAAGGATTTTCAAGATAAACGCATTTATAATCATCCCATTTCTAAATGAACTTAGTTAATGTCTATTTTTAAATCATTGTCTTAATTTAATGAAATGTTAAGTAATTGACAAATTGAGTAACAGAGTTCTCGAAAATTTATCAAAGGGGCCAAAGTGATCTAATATGGAATAATAAAGTTCAATAATTCTAAAATAAGTCAACTAAGCTTAGTGAAGCGCTTAAAAATTAAAATGGGTAGTGAAAAATTTGTCGCAACAATTTTTTTTCAAATCTAGTTTGATGGCTTTATCGTTTGATCAGATTTGAAATGTGATGTATTATAATGGAGATAATTTCAAAAAAAACTTGAACAAAATTTGAATACGACATAAAAAAATAAATTCTTCAAAGTATGTTATTAACAGGGCCGTTGGAAGAACTGACCTTTGGGGGGTATTTGGTGATCAATTTTTTTTTCATTGACATTTTTGTTCAAACAATGTAAAAGAAAAAAATTAAAAATATTATTTTTAAATGCTATTTGATTATTCATTTTTAAGTTCTTTTACACAAACAGTTTTCCGTTTTCAACAGAAACTTATGAGAACACATCCTTTAATCTTTCAAATGATGATTAGGATTTGTATAAAGAATCCTATAGTAACAAAATAGGAATTTTACTATCATCGATCGTTGAAATCTTAATATTTGCATCAAAATCTGATAAACTTAGCTTAAGATTGTCACAAGTTGATAAACTGATAAACTTAGCTTAAGATTGTCACAAGTTCTTCCGTGCGAATCCGGGCCGAGAAAATCCGGACTTTTTTATATAAAACCTGGCAATATTCAGGCATCCGTTTTTCAAATTTTCAAATCAAAATTTGGGTAAGATCCAGGAAAATTTGACACAAATCCAGGAACTATTCAACATAAATCAAGAAAAATCTTTTTTAATCGAAAAATACTATCAGATTTACAATCGTTTTTCAGGTCCCCAAAATATTGTATATCTTTTAATAAATCAAGCAAGAAAAATTTTATTTTTGGGCGACAAAATTTAAAACTATAATTATGAAAAATGTGAACGAATCCGGACAAAATAAGGGTATTTTCGACAAAATTTGAGCAACCGGGCCGAGTCGAACTTCTCTCAATTTTATTTAAAAAATATCCGGGCAAGTCCCGGCTAAACCGGGTAGTCTGACCAGCTTAATTTTGCTTATTTGATTTGAACTTACAAAAAAAACAAAACATTCAATTAAAAAAAATCTAAAAATAAATCCAATTTTCTTAGATAAATGTAAAAGATCAAAATTCAGCTATTCAAATCGGCTTTTGAAAACTTGATCAGAGTTAAAGATTTAAGTTTGAAATTTGATACTTAAAAAATCTGCATTATTGATAATGTTGAACAATGCGCCAAAATATATGGAATTCCTTGCAATTTCTTTAAGAGAAGATACATGTTTCTTTATTGATCATCAATTACTTTTCATTTAAAATCCATCCCTGTGGATTTTTTTTAAATAAGTTCTCTATTATACAAAACTTGCAAAATGAACTCAAATTCTACTCAATTTTTGCCATTTTCAGTTTAATTGTGCAAACGAACTGACTTTGGTTAAATTTGTTAATCAAACTAACAATCAGAATTATGACTCTGCGATCTTTTGCAATTTCAATTCTTACCGAAGTAATCATCTTGATAATATTATTTTAATTTTGGATTTCATTTACGAGCTAAATCTGAATCTTATTTTGTGAATGAATTTCGAATTTTGATTTTCAATCTGTTTCGGAGTTTCAATACGTTTTCTGGAATGCGCATAAAAACGATTTCTGAATCAAGAAATATGAGCCAAAGATTGAAATCAGTTTCAGAGCCCTCATTCATGAAACCATAATTATAATTTGGATGCTTTGGATTTCAATGATCATTCTTAATTTCAATTTTGTATATCTCATCCGACTTTCAAATCTTAATAAAAATAAAAATTTCAAATGATGAATTCACATCGCCACATGCGTTTGAGTTTCGAAAATCATGAATCAAATTTTGAAAATACAACTACAATTTCAATGTTGATTATTAGAAACTAGAATCTTTAATATTAGTTAAATCCTTTTTTTAAGTATTCAGAAATGAATTACTAGCAATAAGTCAGAAATATTTTTAAAATACTAGCTGTATTCTGAAGTTTGGATAGGTTTTGGAGGTTTTGACATAAGTTCTGAGTCTAAATTGGTACTATCGAACGACTTTTTTCCACCATCAAAACTTGATTAAGAATGAAAAATTTTGAGTGTAGAATAGAATATCTTGTCTGCTTTCGATAGAATCTCGAGGGGGAGGTTTAACTCTCAAAACCCTCCCTTTCCTAAGGCCATGGTTATTGTATAAAAAACCGTGACAGTTTTTTTTTTCATTCCACTACTCTTTGTGCATATACGAATTTGAAATATACACAGTAAACGAAAATGACCGAGTTCGGTAATTTTTTTTTACCAAAATCCTGACATGTGTAAATTGTTAAACTGTTCGGTAATTATTTCGGTAAAAAATAAACGAACATCTGTAAATCGATTCTTCATTTACCGATGTTCGTTTATATTTTACCGAATAAATTACCGAACAGTTTAACGATTTACACATGTTAGGATTTCAGTAAAAAAATTACCGAACTCGGTAATTTTCGTTTACTGTGTAATCTTAAAAAGTATATATTTATAGTTTTGACACAGTATAAACTCCACACAAAGTTTTACACTTGGTAAAACAAATATGTAAAAAATGTTCTAATTTTATGTTTTGCTAAAAACAGACTTTTACATAAGTGGAGAGATGTTTTCTTACTGTTTTTTTTTCTTCAATTTTTTCTTAAAGCACTTAATATGGATGTATAATTTAGTGTTATTATTAGATTCAAACAAACTCTGAATAAAATCAATTTCCAGAAAAAGATACTTTTACCCAACGTACAGCATAAAAAAGATTGCCGGTTAACTGTCGCATACATGAGTTGCTTTTCACTCTTTTTTATATATATATATACTAGCTGACCCGGTGTGCTTTGCTACACCTTCAAAAAAATTTTGAAACTTGTGGTACCTAATTATTGAACTTGTTATTTATTTGCACAAAATTTTAAGTTCAATTTCAAAATCAATAAAAAAGTTTTTTCAAAATGAATTTGCAACTTTTTTTTATTTTGAAATCTTAATTATTTTTTTTTAAATCCGTGTTTTAATCCTTCTTGCCTCTGGATTTCTTTGTTTCATAAGTTTATAACTTATGCCAAAATATTTTTTTATATCAATATGAAACTATCTCAAACTATTATATAAACATTTTTAGTAACAAAATAACACCATGGGACATTTACTTGACCTATTCGTTCTCGAATTATCATACAAATTACCCCCATTCCTATATCCCTAATTGAAGGAAGGTGGGTGTCATAACATCAGAAAAACACTCCTTGTATACAAATACGATCCCACGTGATATATGGCTCCATTCTCGATAAGTTCTCGAGTTATTCAAAAACTGGGTGACCCTATCCCCACTGTATATTTCCCCTCTTTCAAGAGAAAAGGTTCTCAAACCATCGAAGAAACATTGCTCGTACACAAATTTGCTCCCATGATAATTTAATTATATTTTCTCGATAAGTTATCGAAATATTAAACAAATTGTATCAATGCCCTCTTTTCCCTCTATATTTTCCACTGATTAGTGCTAGTGATGCTAAACTACCGAAAAAAAACATATCTTGTTTTTTTTTTGTTTCGATTATAGTCGTTTTACCATCTTTCTGGCATTCGCGACTTTATCAACGTTGCAGTTGGCGGATCTTTATTGAAAAACTTATCCGGTACAACTGTATTCGATGTTTACTCTTGGGCTCGAACTCGCGGACATCGGCTCAGGAGACAACAGACTTGCTAACTGAGCTATATCACAAGCCCAACATATCTTGTGCTCGAAAACCCTCTCATGCCAAATTTGGTTTCGTTTGATTTATTAGTTGTAGAAAAATGCTATAAAATTTGTATCAGAGCCGCTCTTCCTACCTATCCCTTTCCTGGGAGAAGGGGATCAAGATTGAACATTCCGTGTAATTAAATACGCTTCTATGCCAAATTCTTCCCCAGTTGCTAAATTGAATGATTGTTCTCATGTCACAATTGGTTCGTTAGATAAGGTTTTGGTTCATGCAAAACAATCATACATTTATATATTACCTTCCGTCTTCCCTAACTGCATTCTCAATTCAAGGAGAAAGAAGTCTCAATTAAGCTAATAACCATTTTACGTATCCAAAATGCTTTCCCATGCCAAAGTTGTTTCCATTTGCTTGATTAGTTCTCGAGTAATGCGAAATATTGTAAAGGTGCCCCCCCCCCTTCTCTTTCATATTACCCCACTGGAAGGAGGCAGTAGTACTAAATATTCACAGAAAC
This sequence comes from Uranotaenia lowii, assembly GCF_029784155.1. Classification (NCBI taxonomy): domain Eukaryota; kingdom Metazoa; phylum Arthropoda; class Insecta; order Diptera; family Culicidae; genus Uranotaenia; species Uranotaenia lowii. The sequence goes on from NC_073693.1 coordinate 323,370,885, forward strand.
CTTCCCTGTGCTCAAATACCCTCTCAAGCCAAATTTCGTTCCATATGCTTAGTAAGTTCACGAAAGGTTGTGAAAATTATATGGGAGGACCCTCCTCCCTTATGATTTTCCGACTTGAAGAACGAAGGGTTCTCAAAATATCATAGCAACATTTATCGTAATCAAATACCTTCCCACGCCAAATTGGGTGCCATTTGCTTGATTATTTATCCAGTTATGCTGAAAGTTGTAAAAGAGCACCCTCCCCACTTTCTATATCCTCACTGGAAGGAGGGAGAGGTACCAAAATATTCATAAAACTATTTATCGTACCCATATACCCTTCCTAGCCAAATTTGGTTTCATTTGCTCGAATAGTTTTCAAGCTTCCAATAAAAAAGTGGTTAAACCCCCCCCCCCCCCTCCCTCTATCTCCAATGGAAGGAGGGAGGGGTTTGAAAAAAATCATAGAATCATTTTTCGTATTCCACTACCCTTCCATGCCAAATTTTGTTCCATTAGCTTGATTAGCTCTTCAATTATGTAAAAAATTGTAAGGTAGGCCCCCTCCCCCCTTTTTATCTCCCCACTGGAAGGAGGGAGGGGTACCAAATATTCTTAGAAACATTCCTCGTACCCCAGTACCCACCCATGCCAAATTTGTTACCATTTACTTGATTGGTTCTCGAGTTATGCATAAAATGGTCTTTTGTTTGAAAGGCCCCTCCCCCATTCATGAGAGAGGGAGGGGTCTCAAACCATAATAGAAACCTTCCCCGGCCTTCAATACCCTCACCTGCCAAGTTTCACGCAAATCGGTTCAGTAGTTTCCGAGTCTATAGGGAACAGACAGACAGACAGACAGACAGACAGACAGACAGAAATTCATTTTTGCCTTTCTAACAGAAAGGTTTGGTTATCGGTCGATTTGAGAGATCATTAATTATGGGTCTTAGACATACCTTTATAGGTACCTATCGACTCAGCTCGACGAGTTCTGTTGATGTCCGTAGATTTGTATGTGCCATTTTAAAAATGTCAAGAACGTTTTTGCGAAACTGGGCTGCGCAATTAAAATGATTTTAGTCTCAAAAGAATGCATTTTTTTTTTCTACACAACCCTTTCAAAAACGGGAAAAAAACAAAATAGTTGAAACCGTTTTCTTTACCAAATACATATCATACTTATTATGGCATAAAAAAAGTTGCTAGTGGCGCCTCGAAGCAG
>NC_073693.1:323372591-323408331 GCF_029784155.1 Uranotaenia lowii
TGTTAGAGCTAGTTAGCTCGTTTTGTTAGTATGCAACTCGAGCTATCGCCTAAAGGGTGACCTGTAAATGTATCAGCAGCAGCCTGCAAAAAGCAGCTGTTTTGCTGAGTGCTAGGTGCGCGATTAGTTTACTCGTTAAATGACGGTTTTTTTTTCTCTGGGAAGTCTGTTGGAGTCGAGCAAGGAGCACAGTGGATTCAAGTGCTGATTTAAGGTACATCATTAGAGATTTTTTTAAATTTTAACTTTTACTAAATAAAGTTGTTGATTTAGTCATGTGGTTGGAATCCATCCCTTCAAAACTGTTCGCAATATATTCGTTCCAAGAAATTGGCCGCAAATGTTAACCTAAAGCTATGATCATTTAGAATCCGGGAACTTCAGTTTGGTGATAGTTACGTTACTAGAGCCTGGCTATGCAAAACTTTAGCAGCGTTGTGTTTGTTATGAGAAGGGCTATCTTGCCTATTTTCAAATTTTTTAAATTTTAGATTTTTTAAATTAAAGGGCGTTTGAGATATTTACGATACAAAAAGACATGGTAAAAATCATTTTGCAAATTCTTCATTTATAACAAGCTTTGATCACCTATGATTTCTATTGACTTTTTTGGTGGATTTCGGTGAATTTGAAATCAAATTAAAACAATTCTTTTGACGTTTCGGCCTACTACCTTCAGCCAGGACCGTAGAAAGAACGGCCTCATGGGGAGGGTTTTGGTGACCTATTTTTCAAGAGTATATTTGATCAAACAATGCACGATTTAAAAAAATTTCAGAGAAATGGATCAAAGCAATCGAAAGATTCCTTTTAATTCAACCACGGTAAATGAAAAGTTCATATACCGGTATACCGGTATACCGGTTATTCGATTGATCGAAAACGCTCACTGAAGACCGCTATCTAAATACCAATATATGAACTTTTCATTTACCGTGGTTGAATTAAAAGAAATCTTTCGATTGCTTTGATTCAGTTGAATCATTCAACCAAGTAGGCTCACAACACAACAGAGTTCAGAGAAATGTTTCTTATTACTTTTAACTTAACCATTTTTAAGTTCTATTACAATAAAAGTTTCATGTATTACAAAGATAGTTTTGAAAATTCATCCGAAAACTGTAAAATAGATTACCAGATTTGTTTAAGGAATCCTTAAGTCACAAATTAACTTATTTTCACTATGAATTTACTCTAAAATCTGATCAATTAAGCTTAATTGATTTGAACAAAGAATAAGATTGTGTAAGAAAGCCTTCAATTAAAAAAAAACTAATTCTATACTCAAATTAAATAAGCTGAATCTACCAAACTCTAAACTACCAAACCAAAAATTATCTTTCAATGGCAAATTTAATCGATTGAAGGTTTGCGATTCAAACCTGATACTTGCAATCTCGATCCAAATTCAAGTTTTAATATGACTCTATGGCTCTTGGCTAGTATGGCTCTTGATAAATCTGCAATAAAAGTATTATCAATTTTCTTAAGGAATATTACATGTTTCCTTATTCGCGAATACTATTCGTAAAAATGAATTCCTGAATAAAATCCTTTGGATATTTTTTTTCTAAAATTTAAACTGACTGACTTTGATAAAAAATATGAAATTTCGAAATTGAAATAAAATTCTAAATTACAAATCTGCTATCTCTTGCTTTTAGAATACCTCATCTTAATAAAAATCTTGATAGGTATATCTAATTTATGAGTTTTAAAGGATTTTTGAATATTTATTCTGTATCTTTATTTTGAACTTTAATATGAATTCTGGTTCAGAACTCAGACACAGTATTGATATTTAAAATTCAGATTTAGCTCAAAAATAAGTTAAAATGATCAAGATTACTTATTACGAAATTATAATTTCGGATCTTTTTCCGAGTTTCCAATTGAAACTCGGAAAAAATGTAAAAAAAAAAATTGGATTCCAGATCATTATTTCGATATGAGCCAAGAATTGAAATTTGTTTCAGAGCCCTCAATCGTCAATCTAGTATTATATATTTGATGTCTCGGATTTCAATCTTTATTTATTTTTTTTTTTTTTTTTATTTTGAATCTGAATTGAAATATGTATTTCGAATGATGAATTTTATTTTTCTAATCGATTAATTTTTAACTCAGGATTGCCATTTTGGAGTTTTGAATTCTGCAAAAGAATTAAGTTTAAGAACTTTTGATCTGAATATGAAACAAAAACTAAGGATAATTTCTTAAGCTATGATCATTTAGAGTTTGTTCACTTCATTTCGGTAATAACTACATTCCAAGGGTTCGGATAAGCATAATTTTGGCAGCATTGTGTTAGTAACGAAAAGGACTATCTTGCCTATTTTTAGCTGTCTAAATTTACGTGTTTTTGAGATATTCACGATAAAAAAGGACATGGTAAAAGTATTTTTGCACAATCACCTCGGAAATCTTTCATTGTCGATAAGAAGTATAAAGAGACTCACTAGAATGTTCACGTTTTTCAATGTTTAATTTTTCAAATTTGAAAATAATTATTTTAATGCAAATGAGTTTCAAAAATTAAAGATACAATATTGAATGAATTGAAAAATCAAATTGGTATTACAATTCAAAAACAGCTTATTATTTTCCAAGTATTTTCTGATAATTATGTGAAGTGAAAATAAAAATCCTAAAAATCATATATAATGCGAAACATGGAAACAGAAATACAATTGAGATTTTGATAAAAAGGAACCATAGCCCTGAATTGGGTTTAATCTATTAAAATTTATAATTCAGAAATAAATTTATATCATCAAGTGAGAAAATTTTGGAAATCTGTATTAAAATACTGAACCTGGGATTAGCTTTCGAGGTTTTGGCATCAATTCTGAGTAAAGATTGTTAATCCTGAATAACCATACTCAATCTTAAAAATATGATTAACAATTTTAAAATTTGAGTGTAAAGTAGAACACCCCACTTGCTTTTCTTGGGCCCTCATGGTGTTGTGTTTACCCTTAAAACCCCTCCCGATCCTTCGGCCATGTCTTCAGCCATCTTCAGAAAACACACATTTGTAACTGCCCGGATTTCAAATGATAATAGCCTTATTGTGATGATAATAGATTCAATTTGTTTGGATCATAATTCTAGTTTCTTCAAATTTTTAAAAGTCTAGTAGTTCAAACTGAGTTGATTTGAGCATAAAAAAAGTTTTTCAAGGCGAACCTTAAAAAAAATAACATATTCTTTACTCAAATCAAACATGCCCAATCTTTCAAACTCTTTTGCAAATTCAGAGAATTTAAACTCTGATGAAAATAAATCAAATTTTCAACAAAAAATGAGATATAATTTTTTCAAATCTAATTTGAATCAAATAAATGATTTTAGTTAGAAATTCGGGTAATAAAAAAAACTGCAATATTAACACAATGACAAAAATGACAAAAATGACAAAAATGACAAAAATGACAAAAATGACAAAAAATGACAAAAATGACAAAAATAACAAAAATGACAAAAATGACAAAAATGACAAAAATGACAAAAATGACAAAAATGACAAAAATGACAAAAATGACAAAAATGACAAAAATGACAAAAATGACAAAAATGACAAAAATGACAAAAATGAAAAAAATGACAAAAATGACAAAAATGACAAAAATGACAAAAATGACAAAAATGACAAAAATGACAAAAATGACAAAAATGACAAAAATGACAAAAATGACAAAAATGACAAAAATGACAAAAATGACAAAAATGACAAAAATGACAAAAATGACAAAAATGACAAAAATGACAAAAATGACAAAAATGACAAAAATGACAAAAATGACAAAAATGACAAAAATGACAAAAATGACAAAAATGACAAAAATGACAAAAATGACAAAAATGACAAAAATGACAAAAATGACAAAAATGACAAAAATGACAAAAATGACAAAAATGACAAAAATGACAAAAATGACAAAAATGACAAAAATGACAAAAATGACAAAAATGACAAAAATGACAAAAATGACAAAAATGACAAAAACGACAAAAATGACAAAAATGACAAAAATGACAAAAATGACAAAAATGACAAAAATGACAAAAATGACAAAAATGACAAAAATGACAAAAATGACAAAAATGACAAAAATGACAAAAATGACAAAAATGACAAAAATGACAAAAATGACAAAAATGACAAAAATGACAAAAATGACAAAAATGACAAAAATGACAAAAATGACAAAAATGACAAAAATGACAAAAATGACAAAAATGACAAAAATGACAAAAATGACAAAAATGACAAAAATGACAAAAATGACAAAAATGACAAAAATGACAAAAATGACAAAAATGACAAAAATGACAAAAATGACAAAAATGACAAAAATGACAAAAATGACAAAAATGACAAAAATGACAAAAATAACAAAAATGACAAAAATTACAAAAATGACAAAAATGACAAAAATGACAAAAATGACAAAAATGACAAAAACAAAATTCAAAATATTTCATTTTCCCTTTGCCGCTAGTATGCTCCATTAAAAAAGCATAATTCAAATGTTATGAATCTTATAATGAAACCTCATTCTAAAAAATTTAACACCAATTACCAACTCAAGTATATTGAAAAAGGAAAATTTTGTCTATTTGTTCCTTAAATATAAATTGCCAAATTATGGTGTCTGAAGGCTTAGATTTTCTTGCGGTCTTAAATGTGTCAATAATGTTAAACAATACATCGGAAAATATAGAATTTGTGCAGATTTTTTTAGGTGAAGGTCAGATACACGTTTCTTTAACAGCAAAATTTTTCAAGAAAAATCAATTCCATATATATAATCCTATGAATGAATGAAAAAAAATAAAATAAGGGTTTATTGCAAAAAAACAAATCTTCGAAAATTAACTGAAATTTTGTTGGTTGTAAAATTTAGTTACAAGCTAAATCTTTTTCTGAATTTTGAGTTTGCATAATGAATCGGAATTCTGAACTTGAGTTGACATATTGAGCTTTGAATCTGTATCTGAATTTCTATACGATTCCTGAAATGTAAAAAAAATACGATTTCCGAATCTTAATTCCAGATCAGAAATTCATGAGCCAAGTTTTAGAGCCGTGAATCTTTCATTAAAGTTCTGTAGTTCAAGTTTCATCTAAATTCACTTTTTTTTTTATTAATCTGCAGTTCCGAAGCCTTAAATGTTTGAAATTTGTGTAAAAAGTTGTTATTTGAATATAAAACTTTTTTTTTTCTTTTTTTCATATTTGGAAAACTTTTATCAAAATATTGAAAATGCATTTGATTAATATTAAATTCAAAACCAAATTTAAACCAGGATTTCATAGCACCTTTTCATTTCTAATTTCTTATGATTATTTGAACTGAAAATCAAGAATCCTGAACAGGATACAGAATAAGAAATGCGGAAATAGAAATACAGTTTTGATTATGGTTATGTTGGAATTAGATCCTCCAAATGGGTTATTCAAAAGTTTAATATTCAGACCTGAATTTCTATGAACAAGAGAGTAAATTCGGAAAAAATGAAGCAGAATATTGACCTTGGGATGGGTTTTGGCATTAGTTTTTCGTCTAGATTTTTACTCTTAAATAACCTTACTCTACTATCATAATTTGATTCTGAATTTAAAAATACGAGCGTAGAGTAGAATACCTCGCTTCCTTTTAAGGATCCCCATGAGGAGGTTTAACCCCCAAACCCCTTCCCCCCCGTTCTTCCATGGTTGGAAATATGTATCTTGTAGATAGATCATAGTCACCTTTCCGGTAATCTTGTGAAATTAGTGAATTTTTATACCATGTGTTCTAGACGTTTCTGTGATACTAGGCAGCACAATTAGAATAATTTTTATATAAATAAATTGATTTTTTCTCTACAATCTTAAAAAAAATGAAAAAAGCACAATAATTTATCATTTTCTTTTTATAGTAAATATGTATCATAAAAATTATCACTCCAAAAATGTATCCAGCAGGCTTGCTAGCAACATCCAGCCATCATGAATCAAGATGATCAAAAATATTAAGTCATGTTAAAATGAAGTCAAAGGAACGTTAGAAGATGGGAGTGCTCCCTTTCGGGGTATACAGTTCCCCATGAGTAAAAGAGAGGGGCGCCTTCGACATAATGAGAGGGGGAGAAAGAAACGTTACTTTTATCAAACTGCTTAAAGTTCTTAAAATCGAAAAAGTAAACGAAAACAAAAGAAAATCTGAATCTAAACGAAAAATATAACAGATAAGATGTCCCTATGAAATAATACCGAATAGGCTCAGCCGAATATAACTAAGGGGCCCTCTTAGAGAAGAATCACGGTATTTTCCCGCAGCTATGCAGACTGATCAAATAATGCTATTTTTTTCAAAATCTGGTAAAATCTATGCATTTGAATACGAATTTTTCAAAACAAAATCCAGACAAATGAGAGCTGAATTTTTAAAAATAAATCAAGAAGAAACTGAGGAAAAACTTTAATTTGATTTCAACTTATAAAAACAATTTATGTAAAGCTAGCTAAAGAAAAAAATGGCGCCCTATTTAAACTTTCAACAATATTAAACACATATTGAATTTTGAATACGGCGAATGCTCTAACATCACTGTTTCGAGAAAAAACGCGTTCAAAGTCTGACAGCTCCATAAGCTCTCAGCGAAAGTTTTATTTTGTGTTCTTTATTTCTCGAAAAACAAATATCCTTCAGTTAACAACGTTCTAACAATCCAAATGTAAGTTTCCGATCGTACTTTATCAACTATCAGCTGGTCAATTTCTTTACACTTTACACATACACTACATTTAAAAAAAGCTACGACTTTTACGGCCACTAAATAAATAAAAAATATATAAATAATAAATTTTCTCTATGATTTGTTAAAATTTGGAAAAAATACAGTAATTTAGAGTTTGATTTTGAAAGAAGATTTACAAGTAGGCAGAATAAAACAAATTTCCAGGTAAAAGTCAAGAATTGCGAAGAAAAAGAAAAAAAATTGAAAAACATTTGAATTTCAAGGTTACTTAAACTTTGCTGGAAATTAAATAAATAAAACTAGGCAATCTACAGTTCTCATTTTAAAAGCATAAGTGTGAGTATGAATTGTGCAAAATAAATGTTTACTTCTCAATTATTATTATTGAAATTTGAACTGAACTGAAGTAACTGAAGTTTATTATTTCTAAAATTATATACATAAAAACATTTCTTTTATATCCGTTGTAAAGGACATAGCTCATTAAGATTTTCAAGTACACATATTGTATTGTTTCTTCAGTTTCCTGGTAATTCCTGGTAGTTTTGAGAACTGGAGATCTCTGTTTAAGGTACTAAATTCATTCGGATTTCCAATCTGAATCTTTGTTTCTAACATTTCATCTGAATTTGAATTTTTGATTTAAATGTAACTTTTGTCACATTTGAAGAGCGGTTTGATAAAATTTTCTATATATCATATTAGATCAGATAGTACCTTATTTTATTCTTAATTTGAAATTGAATAGCGTAATACATTTTTAACATTTTGACACATTAATTTTAAACGATTTTCTGTCCTGAAAGGATATGAAATTGAAATAAACATTTGTATTATGAAATAAAGATAAAGCAAATCTGGCTTTGGCTTTGAATGTAATTTTGATTCTCAATCTTGAATTTGAATTTCACTTGTAATTTGTTATTCAAATTTTGATTGAAAATATTTTTTTTTTAATTCGAGACATGGTGGTTCTGAAAATACTTGATTTTAGGTATAAAATTTTATATATTTTGTTTAATTGTTTAAATTTTGAATTCTAAGCCTAAAATAATAGTGTTATTTTTCAATTTTTATGAAGGAAATATTTATTCTGCTTTCAAAGATGCACATACCAATAAATGATTATTTGAAAACCATTTTTATGCTTTGATATTAACCTGTTTCTTCGAGTCTTGGAAACAGAGTATTTAAGATGGTGAGTTAGGAAATAAATTGCGGATTGAATTTTCCATTTAACAGCTTCAATCAGAGTCTTAATTTTTATTAGTTTGCTAACTCTTCCGCAATGTTGTATTAACAATTATTCTCTGAAGATGCGAGAAGCTACTTCTAGGCAGACACAATGGTTATTTGAAGGCAATATACTGAACTCATTTTCAGTAAGATTCATAGGGCCCCTCGATGGCCTAATTCAGCCTTGCATGACAATAATGACAAAAATACAAAATTGACAAATTCAACAAAGTCGTTAAAACAGGCAATTTCGATTAGTTGAAGTTTGTTTTGTAAAACAGTTCAGCTTTTAGTCGCACTGGATTCAAAAATTTGGTAATGCAGCTCCGGTTCATAGTTCAAAAGAAATGGATTGTACCAAGGTATACAATGCCTTCAATGCTCTTTTTTAAGCTTAAATTTGTTTCGTTTATAACTTTAACTTAGGAGTTTGGTTTTTACATTTCACTTTCTTATTAGCAATTGGATCACCCAGGATATTCCAGAACCCAGGCATTCAAAACTCCTTACCCTTGATTTCATGATTTTTATTTTCCCTTTAAAATCATTTTAAACAGTTGGAAATGATGTGTACCTACATCAAGAAAAAAAATTAAAATATAATACGATTTTTCACCTTTTATATATATTAATTGTTGCAAATTTGTTACTTTATGAAACGAAGGTTAAGGAAGTTGTTGGCCCACTTTGGTGTCTTCAGATGTAAGTTGCATCATAATTTGAGCTATACAATGGGTTTTTTTTGCAGAATATTCGGTGATGCAGACGGTATCTTTAGACACATTGCGTTTTGATGTGTTGTTTTATGATTTCCGTTGAAAAAAATAACAGATTTATGGAGTTTTGAATTGTAGTTTTATGTTTTTTACAAAAAATCTAATCAAATCTAGCTAGAAAAATAAAAATGTAAAAAATCTGAAAAAATGTTTTTAAGCCATAAAATGAATCAAATTTTCCATTTTCTGGAAAATCTGAAAATCCCCGGCGTAAACCCGTCAGATGATAAAAAATCCCCTTATCTTTCATTTGTTTCGAAATATGGTTATACAGAGTGGCAAACATAAGACATCAATCTCTTGTCAACTATATTAGATCGGATTTTTTGATAAATCCATTCCAGATGCTTATGATGGGATTAAAAACCTTTTTTTTTTCAACTGACCAAGGGCACAAAAGAAGCAAAAATAGTACTGAATCATCGCGATTTGTTTTTGCGCGGTACATATACCATGCGTAGAAAAAAACTTATGTGTACTTATGATATATCAATTTTCCAAATATTTTTATTTTCATTGAGTTTCAAACTATTAACTTATCAACTGTATCTAGAATTCTTAGTAAAAATTTAAACAAAATTAAGAATTTAATATTTATTGGTACTATCAAATTTAAAACTTAAAAAATATTTCTTCGTTAAGATTGATTGAATTAAAAATGAAGCGAATAACTTTTTTGACTGAAAAATCTGCTATCAGCCCATTATCCCAGAAATCACTCAGCACCGGTTCAGGTGCCAATCATATGTGCAACGTACGAGCAGCCTTTGTCAAGTAACTTATCCGACCTATTTTCCTAGAAGGACCAACATTTTTCATGCCCTCCAATCAACTACATAACATTTTGACAGATTCAAAACCATTCTTCAAAGTTGTCATCGGAATCGATTTTGAATCAAAACATAATTTATTAGTTTTTATTATTATTGTTATACGCCACTTGGATAAACAGGAGCCGACAACATTTAGTTGTACCGATATTTGCGAAGCCCTGCTGGCATTTCTCCTCCGGTGTAAATGTGCAATTGCATTTACAACTCGGAGGAGCTGATTAGATTCGCGCTGGCACCCAGTCTGCCTTTTGCTCCTTGTCTGAAAAGCCGGTTACCCAGTGGAATATAAAGAGCCATAACTTATTACAACGCCATTCGCCGACCCGGAGTGCGGTAATAATGCAAATGAAGGAGAAGCTTGAGGAGCTCGAACCAAAGAGCTAAAGCTGCTGGTGCAGTAGAGCAGGACTGGAGAAAAAGAGGCTTGAAAATCAACGCAACTCGCGACAAATAATTCTTTATTGCTGCGTTTTTTCTGCCTTGTATCAATGTAAAAGAAAATAAATTTGCTTTCAGATAACACGGTTTGACATTGAGCTTGGCACTTTTTGCATTACCTACTATGAGAGTTTTTTTTTAGATAAGATCCAACTTGAAACATTTTTATTTTAAATTTATTGTTCATAATGTATTTTTGGTACCTTGAAATTGAAACACTTATATTAATTAGACAATTTTGAACCTTTTTTACATATTAAAAAAAAAAGTGTTTTCTAAGTCGTACTCCCATCTACCGGTTCTATTTTGCTTCAACAATCAAAGAGCATAATTTTTCAACCCAGCAAATTGCGTGCGTCACTTTATACGGACAGCTTCTGTTTGAGAACGGATGGAAAAAGAAGGATCGTTTCAAGGCTCCATCTTCAATTATGCTTCTCTTCTTAGGCCGAAGCGTAGATTTTATTTGGAGCACGAGGGATAAATGCATTAAGAAGAAAAATCCTACAAGTATGGTTATCTCGTTCATTTTGCGTAGCTGCTCGTGAGCTGCTCGGTATTTAATTCCCAGTAGGTCGCGAAGATGATGCAATCCCCCTTATTCTGCGCCGCGCGTGAGGTGACGATAGTCGAGTCGAGTCGGAGTCACGTGAGTCATGTCACCTTATTCCCGAAGCCGATGTGACAGAGGTTCATGCCCAGCTGACTACTAGATTAGGATAAGAACTCAAACTTCATTCTAAAAGACGTTTCTCACCTAAAGTGACTACTGGAATCGGATGACTAAGGTGATTCGACTATCGTCACCTCACGCGCGGCGCAGAATAAGGGGGAATGTTAAGATATTGAAGTTTATTTTTCATGATCAACCAAAAACTGTTTAAAAGTTATTCTCCCCAAAAGTGTTTTTTCGTAGCCCCACACATGAACCCACATACCTCTTACAAATGTTCAATCACTAAGTAGGAAATGAAAATAAATTCTCTTTCCAGTAATTTTGAAGTATAGAGAAGAATGGGAAGACATGAACCCATTATCTTATCTTAATCCTATATTTCTGAAAAATTTAGCAGCTTGCCGTGTTTAGCATTTCTGGACAGCATGTTATTCTTTAAGTTTAAAGCTCAGAAAATAAAAACGTTATTTGATCCCGTAAACGAATTACAAGTACTTTTGTGGAGCGAAATAGATAGTAATATTTTTAAATTTGAAGAAGACTTGATTCTTTATTCACGGGGGCCTAATCGTTGACCGACAATTTTTTTTTTAAAGCCATTGACTTTTTTTGATCATATTTCTGTTTATTCCAAAGTTTATGAGTGTTTAAAATTCTAGCGCTCATCTCTTGCAAAGAGATGATCACGGTTTATATGGAAGGAAAATATATCTTTTTGAACTCTACTGCCCTTCTAAGCAAGATTGTCCCATGTGGGAAAACGAGCAAGCGAGAAAAACGCGATTGAAATTTTGATCTGTTTTTCGGATTTTCGTTAAATTTATGGCTCTTCCGCACCTTTAATGCATATTGTTTTTGCGTTAACGGGAAGGATTTTGAAGTGTTCCGGAAAAAAATTATAATTGAGCGTTCAAAACTATAGATAAGATGAGTGCATTACTGATGCTGAAGGTTTACGGTTTGGAGTCAAGTTTAGAGAACAGTGACAGACAGTAATGACGATTTCTTCGGATTCAATGACACCGAAATTAGAATTGGATCAGAACGGTTCTTAAAATGTTTTTCTAAGTTTAAGGATGATCCGAATGAATCCGATTCAAGTTTTTTTTAAACTTTTTTTAGAACCATGAAAGAAATAATCAAGGAAGATTCTACGCGGAAGCGCAATATTGCGCATCGATTAATTGTTTTTCTGTGGATGCCGGAAGCATTGCCATAACCATATTAGCCGGGATGATCGAGCTCATTTCAATAACACATTCTGGAGCTTCGATAACGTAGGCAAAAAATACTATATCTACGTATCCGTAAATATGCTTATTATGAGGAACCATAAATAAAACAAAATGATGGATCTGAACCGGAAGTGGAAAAAAAGCTTTCACTGTAGTGACCCCCTCTCCCTTGTCCATCCCTGTGACCTTCATTCATAAAAAAAAAATACTTTTAACGTTCAACATTACAGTACAATGTGTCACTAAAGCGATTTTTGAGGAATTCGGTTACAGTCGAGTGGTTTTTGAAGAGTTTTTCTCAGTGGGACATTCTTGCGTAGAAACATAAACATAGAGACAACCACCTAGATGAAAATTTCGTAGATGTTCAGAACAAAGTATACTTTTTTGTGTTTGTATTCGAAAGATAACACCATAAAAAGCAGTTTCCAGCAAAAAAGTGAAAATTACCCAAAAGTCACATGGGACATTCTTGCGTAGAACGGCAGTCTAGGGATCAACTGAACCCTTAACGAACGTTAAGGAAAACTTTTCAAGAAAAAAATTGGAAAGTTCACCACAGCTTTTAGAATATGGAATTTTGAACTTCATTATGAACTCTGATAATTAAAATTTTTGATCAATTTCTTTTATTTTTTAATTTTGGAAACATTAACTTCGAAATTTTTCGACGGAAATCATAAAATTACTGATTAAAACATGTTGATGAGCTTTTCGAATAAATTAAGTCTAAACAACGTATACATTCAAAGTAGTAACAAAGCCTTTAAATTTTTTTTGAAAGTACCGACTACATCGTCAAACGTGTTGCAACTTTCATATGAAGACACAAAAATGGACCATCTACTCCTTTAGGCATTATGACTGAAAACATGACATTAAATCTATATTTTACATCCAAAACTAACAATTCACGAACAACCACACCAATGTTTTGTTTTGCTTCAAAAAGCTGATCACAGTTTAAAGCACTTTGATGTTTTTATTTATTATATTGAAATACTTGTTTAACGAAAAAAAATTCAACCTCAAATATTTTGTAAGATAAAAACTAAGAAAATCTGCAATCGAAAAAATGAACCAAATTTGCCACTTTTGAGAAAATCTCAACTCTTTGATGTATATGTTGTATTGTAAACAACACTTATCAATATCCAAATATCTCGGAAACGTGTAGATATTTTTGAGTGATATATTCACAAAAAATTTTTTTTTGGGCTTGGAAGAAATAAGCCGATGGTTTTTCATTATGATATTTAAATGTATGATTGAGATATTGAACAAAGTATGCATAAAAATCGCGAAGCCCAAATTCATTTATTTATTTTTAAACAGTGTATGGAAAATCGCTAATTTTTCTTCAGATTTTCAAATTCTAACAATTTTTTAATCTCAATATATCACAAACACTTTGATCAAAACTCATTTAAGAAATTTCTCGGAAGAAGTTTGCAAAATCGTATTTAAATAAATAAAGAATTTCGAAAATTATTTTTGAATTTTGATGGGCCATAAATTTTAAAACACTTAAAATAACGACTTCAAACCTGTACAGCTAAGTAATTCGGATTTAAATGTGATTATTTCACTGAATCAATTACTGCTATTCTCATTTGAAAAAAAAATCATGCATTAAAGGGTAACGACATCCGGCAAACCCTTAAAATAACTAAAAAGAAATCCCTACCCTACAAGTCGCTGCAAAAAAAGTAATAAAGTGAGCAGAGTCCTTAAGGGTATGACTTCGAAGGAAATATGTAAAATTTCGACTTGTTTAAAAAAAAAAACCAAATGTAGAAAAATCGGTGTACGTTAAAGTGCAAACTAAAAAAAATCCATTTTTTGGCTCTAACTTTTACTACCATGCACCTTTTGCTCTTAAAATTGGTTTTTTTTTATTGTGGACGTGATTTAACACATTTTATTCGAAAACTGTAAGCTACGACAAAATTAATTAAGGGTGGAAGAGAGATATGCAGGGTGGCCTGAGAGTTTCCATTTTTAAATTCCCGTTTTTTTTCGGTTTTCTTGACTGATATTTAATAATTTTTCTTGTTTTGAAATACATAAATAAATTGGTTTATCAGGTTTTTTAATCACAAAAGTAGCCATTTTTATAGAAGTTTAGCGTAAATTTTTAGTAAATGAATTTTATCGTTGAAAAAAAGTTCAGATTACAGTAATGTTTGTTGGGACTTGTACAGAAAATTGCAGTTTTTTGCAGAATGAAATAAAAAAGGATAAGAAAATAATTATAGTAATCATAACCTTAATTCCTAAGAAATCTTCTCAAACATTGTTGCCTTCTTTTCAGTTTTCCACACCAACTTTGTTTTTTTTAAGGGAAATAAGGGGAAATCCTGTTAGTTAACATGGTTTTGATATGATGCCATGTAATACTTTCAATTTTCTCAAACTGAGTTTTACTTTTGAGCTCTGGCTTCTGAATTCTCGAATTTTTTATATTTTGAAATTTGATGTGTAAATCAAAACTTAAATTTAAGTTTGCATTCATAATTGTAATTTTAATTTTAATTTATGATGCCTAGCTCCAGTGCCACATATCAAGTTTGATGCTATTTGCTACTGAGCGGCATTTTATTTTTTCTTCATCAATTCTAAGAGCAGATTCAGCTGATTTCCATTCCAAAATGCGTTTTAAAAACCTGAGTGTTCACCGTGGGAATTTGAATTTGCCCTTTTATCTAAATTTTGAGAATAAATTTCCAGTGCGACCTTAAAAACATACACCGTACCGACTTCAGGTGAAATAGACCATTGTAAAATTTTACTTTTCAAGAGAATTGATTCATTCAAAGGTGAGTAAGGACTGAATAAATACTTAATTCATAACAATCATTTTCCGTTCTGTTAATATTTCATCTTTATTTGTTCAAACAAATTCATTCGATTTTTTGTTCGAGCTTCCATTTCAAATATGTTTGTTTCATGACTGCTAATTTTTTCAAGCTTTTTTTTCGAAAAAAAAGCTTTTAACATCATAATTTTTGGGATGTCAATTAAGTCAAAAAACTATCTGATTTCAACGAATGAATTTCAATTGTTTTAACTTATTTCTCATAAAAGTTGAGTGGTCCTCCTACCCGGGAAATCCTAAAATGAGCTATGTTTTGCAAAATCCGGTTCAAAAAGGAAACTAAATGCGGCAAATATTTCCGGGCGCGGTCCCAGCTATTTAAAAATGTTGATGAGTGTCCTGTGTGTTTATTGTGTGTAAATGACGAAAAATGGATTAATGTAATAAAATTGTTCTGATGAATTTTGTAGTTATTTATTTAATTTAAGGAGAACCCTTTGAAACAAAAAAAATATTTAGCCATCAACTTTTTTATTTTAATTAATAGCTTACTCATGACCTTAAACATTTCATAATATTAAGTTAAAAAACTTCTTAATACGCAGCTCTAGAGACTATTGCTAGTTTGGTCGAGAGGCTGGTGAAATTCATTGCAACATGGAGATCAGCAGTTCAATTCTCATAGAGTAAGTAGTTTATTTGTCATAATAACTGTAAAAAGTAAACATTAAAATCAAAACTTAGATAGACCGACAGGATAGCAATCTGTCATCTGGTTTTCAGAGCAATCTGTCAACCGGTTTTTTTGGGGCGTAGAAGTTTCTTGACATTCTCTTAGAAGCTGAATAGCATTCTCTACAGCCACTTGAACGAACTTTAAATTAGCTTTAAGAACTTAAATTTTGAACTGATTAGCATTCTCTTCAGACGGAAACGAGAGCTGATTAAGCTTTTATGGAACCTTTTGAAGGGAATTATGGTTGCTTGGGATCTCTTCGTTGGAGAGACTTCGATTGTAAGTCTTTCTAAGCTTGCATAAATGGTTCTGTTTATTAGCATGACACTAGTCCAGTCAACAATTGTCAAGTGGCTGAATTCAGACATTACAATAAGCCAAAAAAATTAAAAAAAGAATGTCTTGCCGATTGACACACCCATTACCAGTAATGTTGAAAACTTTCAACTTTTTTCTGAATATACATGTAACTGAATGTTAATTTTTTTATCATCTCATTGCGAACTACTCTAATTATTGAAGTTTTCTAACAGTAAAACGCCTCCCATATTCAGGAGAGTGGTCAAACTTTCATTTGGAGGATCCAACAAATAAAATAAAATGCACTAGTTATTATTGACTGCTGAAATTGACAAACGATTGACTAAATGGCTCAATCAAGTTAATAGGTGCTCGGTCCAAACCTCCAGGCAATGAACTTTTCAACTGTTTGCCATAGCGGAGAGCCTGATTTCCTAAGAAATGCGTCGTAAAAGTATCACTTTATATTCATTACCCAAGATGGTCTCGTTTTCAAGCAAAACGCCATCACTGCATGGGACTGCATGGGTGCAAAAACTCATTAAAGGCCATGACAAATCAGAATCGTCCCCGACGTTTATTGGGTGAACTATCCAGTAGGCCTGAGGACTTCCCTGTATCATAAATTTTCGAGATTGCTAAAACCCACTCACCTCCTCTCGAGTAACGGTAGAGCGCCTCGTAGAACAGATGCACCAGCTGGTCCCCGTTCATCGGTCCGATGAGCGGGGTCTGGACTGCAGTTCCGGTTCCACTGGGTGCCGGAGATCCGGCGATGCCACCGGGCATCATCGGTGGCGGCGGCGGCAGCGGTCCGAAACTGATCGGTATCGGATTGGTGGGTGGACCTGCACCGACCCCAATCCCCGAAGACCCTGTCCCAGCACCTGAAGCCATCATTCCCATGGGGGCGGACCCGGGATGACCTGCACCGGCTCCTGATCCGTGTAGCCGGGCAGCTTCATCATCTTCCGGTTGCAGAAATGGTATGGCCATTGTTTTTTTTTTACTTTTATGTCTTCTTTTGTTATGGATTTTCTTCTTCAAGTTTCAGTTTGGACGTGATTTTGATAAAAACTTCTTCTGTTTGAGTATTTTCTTCAATAATTTTTTGCTTTCAGTCGAGATTTGTCACTATGTTATGGGCACTACACCAAAGATCATCACTATTAGTTGCTGTTGAGTATTGCACCCTCCCTCCGTGTAACCTGTATGCGTGTTGTTATTTCTTAATCGGGGCTTTTCATAAATTGATGAAAATTCATTTTTATGCACTCGTCCCTCCAGCCTTTGCACGGTTTCCAGACAATTGCACTCAATTGTTATGGCAATCGTTTTTTCAATTGCGCAACCCGTTTCTTCACTTAAAACTATGCAACTGTACGCACCATCAATAGCAATGAAGATCCCGCAGCGGTTGATCTCAATTGATCTCAATGAACCAATTGCAACATTTGCACCCTGGCTGGACACTTGAGCTTAGCTAGGCTCTCTGGACACTATCCGGGCAGTGGGATCTAGCCTAGCCCTCACTTTCAACGTAAATGCACTCGTCCGTCACTTTGGATCATTTGCTCCAGAAGACTTCGATATCTATTTGATTAGAACAAAGTATGATCTCTTGCTTTTTCTCTTAAGGGTAGCCTTTCAAATCACTGCTATCTCCAAAAACATGCACTCGATCCTTCTTCGATCTTTCTTTCAACGTTGTTGGAAAGTTGGTGCTTCCTTCAAGAATTCACCGGGAAGACCTAGAAAAGCCCGCGCTCATCCACAAATCACACGCACTGACACAAATACAGCGAGGAAGCTCAACAAAACAACAAAAAGGCTCGCGGTCTAAATCCGAAGAAACAAAAACCGCATTTCCTACAATAACAGATAGGCCTTTTACGATCACGCACCTAGAACGAACGATATCTACGCGCGCGCACTATTGTGTGTGAGATGCAAGAAGCTAGTTTGAAAAACAAAACCTATCCGTAGCCGTTAAAAACTAGAAAAAAATCACGTCCAAATCGTCGCACAGCAAGCGCACCACTGACAACACGCGCGATGCCGATTGTGGCCTTAAGCCATACACAACAACAGCGAGAAGCAGAAAATGCAACAACTCTCAGCGCGGCCAATCGATCGTTCGAGGCTCGCGCTCGATCACGGAGCTGTTCTGCTCTCAGCTCAGCTAAGCCGGTTTTCTGATGTTGTTTTGGTTTGATTCAGCTTGTTTGCTAGTCCGGCCCGGATCGGTCCTTTGCTCTGCCCAGTTAGTACCTACAGTGTTGATGATGATGATGATGATGTTGTTGTTACATTGCATGCACTCGCTCTCTCCGTCGATGCATCCATCGGAATGCAACGTGTCAATCGATGCAGTTTAAAGAAAACAATTGTTTTATTTTTTTTGTATTGTATTTTATAATTTTTTTCATTTTTGTCACTTTTGTAATTTTCGTCATTTTTGTCATTTTTGTCATTTTTGTCATTTTTGTCATTTCTGTCATTTTTGTCATTTTTGTCATTTTTGTCATTTTGGTCATTTTTGTCATTTTTATCATTTTTGTCATTTTTGTCATTTTTGACATTTATGTCATTTTTGTCATTTTTGTTGTTTTTGTCATTTTTGTCATTTTTGTCATTTTTGTCATTTTTGTCATTTTTGTCATTTTTGTCATTTTTGTCATTTTTGTCATTTTTGTCATTTTTGTCATTTTTGTAATTTTTGTCATTTTTGTCATTGTTGTAATTTTTGTAATTTTTGTCATTTTTGTCATTTTTGTCATTTTTGTCATTTTTGTCATTTTTGTCATTTTTGTCATTTTTGTCATTTTTGTCATTTTTGTCATTTTTGTCATTTTTGTCATTTTTGTCATTTTTGTCATTTTTGTCATTTTTGTCATTTTTGTCATTTTTGTCATTTTTGTCATTTTTGTCATTTTTGTCATTTTTGTCATTTTTGTCATTTTTGTCATTTTTGTCATTTTTGTCATTTTTGTCATTTTTGTCATTTTTGTCATTTTTGTCATTTTTGTCATTTTTGTCATTTTTGTCATTTTTGTCATTTTTGTCATTTTTGTCATTTTTGTCATTTTTGTCATTTTTGTCATTTTTGTCATTTTTGTCATTTTTGTCATTTTTGTCATTTTTGTCATTTTTGTCATTTTTGTCATTTTTGTCATTTTTGTCATTTTTGTCATTTTTGTCATTTTTGTCATTTTTGTCATTTTTGTCATTTTTGTCATTTTTGTCATTTTTGTCATTTTTGTCATTTTTGTCATTTTTGTCATTTTTGTCATTTTTGTCATTTTTGTCATTTTTGTCATTTTTGTCATTTTTGTCATTTTTGTCATTTTTGTCATTTTTGTCATTTTTGTCATTTTTGTCATTTTTGTCATTTCTGTCATTTTTGTCATTTTTGTCATTTTTGTCATTTTTTGTCATTTTTGTCATTTTTGTCATTTTTGATATTTTTGTAATTTTTGTAATTTTTGTAATTTTTATAATTTTTGTAATTTTGACATTATTGTCATTCTTGTCATTTTTGCCATTTTTGCCATTTTTGTCATTTTTATCATTTTTGTCATTTTCTTTTCGTTTTTGTCGTTTAAATCATCATCTTGGGTGGCGTCAGTTTACAAAATTTGCCTTATTCTAGTTTAGCCTTTTAGCTTTACCAATATGGTGAGGAGTTCATGCGATTTTCAATGATTAATAGCTTTTTAAAGTGAAGCGAAACCTGCCATCTTGGATTTCAAGATGACGTCAGAAAGCGAATTTTGTTTTTTTCTCGTTTATCTATTTTACCCAATACCAATATTATGGTCTTTCATGCGGGTTTAAGTCGTTTACAGCATTTTAAAGTTAAACGGAAGCCGCCATTTTGGAATTCAAGATGGCTTCAGAAAAAAATTAAATTCAACTTCTTCTAGTTGAGCCCTTTCATCCAATACCCATATTGTGCGGCTTTCATATTATTTTCAGTAATTAACAGCATTTAAAAGTTCAGTGGGAGACGCCATCTTGGATTTCAAGATAGCTTCAGATAGCAAATTTCGACTTTTCCTAATTTAGCCCTTTCAGCCAATACACATAGTTTGAGGGTTTCATATGACTTTTAGTCATTTGAAGCATTTTCAAGTTCAGCGTAAGCCGCCATCTTAGATTTCAAGATGGCGCCAGACAACGAAATTCGACTTCAACTCATGGTATCATTCTACCGGACATTTTCAAATAGTCCGTCATTCATTTATTAAAAAATAAATCTATCCTCAGTACCTGTACTAATGATAAACAATTCAAAAATGAGAAACTCATCCTACTCATGTAATGTACGCTTGCGAGAGAAACGTCAAATTTTGTTGGCTCTCGTAAAACTTGAATACGTTATTAAACTAATTATCCATTTATTTGACCATAATAAAGCTATTAAGCACTAACGCCATGTTGGTTGCAAAATTGAAGGGCACAAAATGACGTCTTGTTGATGGATTAACAATTTCAAGTATTTGAAAATATTTTTCAGGCCTATTTTCGTCCAATTCCATTATGTTTGCGATATCATCATGTCATTTTTTCCAATGTATATATGTGATTTACATATGTGAATTTTTCTAAGATTATATTATATTAATTATATTAATCATGATAACGTTTCTAGAAAGTAGCTAAATTGCCAGATTTTAGCTTTATTTGAGTTCTGGTGATGTACAGAATGCGTTTTAGCTTATACATACTTCGAACAACGGAAATCAATGTGTTGTAAGCACGATTGAAGTAGAACATACGGTCATATCTAAAGCAGTGGCAAAGCTCAATAACTCCCTCTCTACATGCCCGGACGGTATACCATCTACCTTTCTAAAACGATTAATGCCTATTTAACCGACTCCTGTAAGACTCATCTTTCAAGCTCCTCTCGGCAGAGCCACCTACCATTCACTGTGAAAGGAAGCTTACATGTTTCCGGTTCATAAAAAGGGGGATCGGAAAGATATCAACAACTATTGAGGAATCTCCACTATGTGTGCAATGTCCAAAACTTATCGAATAAGCCTTCATGGATCCGATTTTCTCGAAATGTAATTAATTTTTTTTTCAATCGATTAGCATGGATTAATGCCCAAACGCTCCATGACAACTAACCTGTTGACCTTCATCTCCTATGTGCACGGAAGTTTTGCTGCTAAGTCTCAAACCGACGTCGTTTATACCAATTTTTGAGAAGCATTTGATAGGGTCAACCACGATATTGTCATTGGTAAGCTTGTAAGCTAAGGATTCTTTGCTGGTTCCGCAGTTACTTAACTGGACGTAAATTGACAGTTCGCACGGGAAACTCTCTCTCCAACCTCCTTCGGTGTGCCCCAAGGTAGTCACCTAGGACCGATTATTTTCCTAATCTTTTTTCAACAATGTGCTCTCACTCCTTGATGGTCCAAAACTTTGTTATGCTGATCCTAAACTGTTCTACAACATAAACGGGTTCTACAACATAAAAGGGCAGGACGACATTGATTTCCTCCAAAACCAGTTCAATCTAATAGCACAGTGGGATGACATCAACTGCCTTGCTTTGATTCGCAGTAAATGTGCAGTCATCAGTTTTTCACGGCAGCCTTTTTGCGCGGAGTACTTCTTAGGAGATGAGTCCATTGCACGGGTGGACCACATCAATGATCTGGGCGTAAAATTCGACCGTAAGCTGTAGTTTAAAACACATACGAACTATGTTGTCGATGATGCTTCTAGAAGCCTCAGATTTTTATTTCGAGTGGCGAAGGACTTCAAGGACGTATAATGCCTGAAGAGCTTCTCTCGGCTATCCAGAGGCGCTTTTTGCAGAGTACGGAAACAGCTGTCAAATTGCTCAAACGCACCGTACCAAAATTCAAGTACCAGAACGTCAGTGTGGTTCCCGAAATTGAACAATTTATCCCGAAATAGACCGAAAACTTTTTATTGCCTAACGCATCTGTAATTGTCATACTGCAGATTCAGAATCATTTTTGTCAAGGATTATGCTAAAAATTCTGCATTTTATGGTAAACCATAATTTATTTGTGTTACCGAAAATTCGTTTGGATGACATTGAAAAGCCGCAGAAATCATTACAAGGATTATCAAAAAATTTCCTCTGGTTGAAATGGTTGCAATGAAGGTTCCATGTTGGCTCTATACGATTTTTACGCTGAAAACTTGGTACTTTGTTTTCTTCAGGCTCTTAGCCCCCCTGGCAAGACCTGATTCACCTGCCAAGCTACGTACATCGATGTCGTCTCATAGATATGGATACTCTTCAAGCTCGAAGAAATGCAAGACGAACCGCTATCGTCACCGATCTACTGACATTGCAAATCGATTATCCTACGCTACTGGGAGCTGTTCAATTAAGTGTGAGACTCATAAACCAGGACCTTCGGAGCCATTAGTGCTTTTATCTGTGTTATGAAAACGTTCAACCGCTTTTCTGTGCTCTTCGACTTTGACGTTTCGATGGATGTTTTCCGAAGATGAGTTATAAGTTGATCTATTGAGAAACGGTTAATTGAATGTAAGTTTGTTTAATTTTAATTTTAATTTGAAGTCATCATTTAGACCTACACGTACTCTGTTGATTAAGTAAACAAATAAAAAAAAATCACTGAATATTGTGAAATAAACTGAGGGTCAAAACAGCACTTGAAAAATCCATTTGATTTTTAAAAAGATAATTGAATTTAATCTATGCACAGCTTATGAATTTTCACACAAACTTTAAAAATCATTCGGGAATAACTTGGAGGCCCCATTTGATATATTTTTTGAACACATAAAATAGTTATAAACTTCCAAATTTTAGAAGTTTCCAACCGTTTTTAACGATGTGAAGTTTTAAAGGCTTCTCATTTACCATCTGGGGTATAATCAACGGATTTGGAAAAACGGGCGCGAGAAACAGGCGTTTTGAAAAAAAGTTTTTGAGTATTTAACATTTCATAGTACCTAGTTGCAACATACTGAACAAAAATTAGATAGATATGTGATGAAAATGCTTCTAAATATAATTCTACTCGCTCTGTTCCACCATCTTTAATTTCTTCTTACATTTTAGTCGTCTATAAAATTTCATGATCTAGACATGTTCTTACTTAAAAAGTCATCAATTCTCCCGATAAGACCACTAAACTAATTAAAGAATTATTTACAATTTCATGTGTGATTTAGATTCTCATGTTTTTTCGATATTTATCAAATCAATAGCTGACAAGACCGTTGATTATTTCGAAAATGTCTGTACGTGAGCAGTGGAAAAGTATGCAAACACGATCGAAAATGTCCACAAAGTTCAAATGATGATTTGGAGTGAAGCACATGATCGGCAACTATGGTTGAGGGTCGTCAGGGAAGTCAAGGCTCATACCAGTATTTAATTTTTAATAAGCAAAAAGCTAAGTGTAGATCGCTGATATTACGAGTTTTTTTTTTCGATAAACTGAAAGTGATGCCCAGGAGATTCATGCGTTGACTTGCCGGGGACGGACGCGTTTTTTTTTTCTTTTGTCTCTTGAAAATTTGTTCCGATTTGTAAAATTGATAAAATGTGAAGAAAATTATTATCAAATTATGGTGTTAATAGTGCACAGCGTTTGTACTTAGCCTAAGCCGTCGAAACGACAATTATCTTCGTTCTTATTCGTGTTCAAACAAAGTTGAAAGTTGGAAGAGTGCGCTGGATAGCATCTATTAGGTGGTGTCTTTAGAAAAAGTCAAGGTACTGCGCTGCAGTTCTTTCTCCCAAATTATGAAAAATTAATGGTGTTTTAAAAAATTGTTTTCTCTAATGAGTGTTTGAGCCCAAATAGCTGAAATATGGCACATAAAGATATGTTTCGAACCATATTCATTTTTTCGTATTCCCGAGTGTGCGTTGTATTGCATTTTATAGCTCGGCCCACTACTGTCTGAAATTTATGCGAAGCTTAAAAATAGTTTACTTTGAAATGATGTTTCAATAAGTATGAAAACATTGATGTAGAGCGTAGCGTGATTTGAATATTTTTAAACAGCATACGTGGCTAGTCCTATCTTTATTTTCGATCCTTCTCGTGATCTAAACTTTACGAGCGTGCATAGACTTGAAATTATGGACTGCTGTGATTGAAAGAATTGCGTATCTGAAGAACATGAAGTTCATTTCCGGATCATTGAAACTGTTAAATCTTTTAAAACGAATGACGAACAACGACATGGTTAGATCATTGCTTGTTATTTTAAATTAAATATAATTTCTAGAAAGCTAAATTCAACCGTAAAAAAATAAAATATATTTACCTCTTTACTTCAGAATCGATTTTCATAAGTCAGAAAAAAAACAGTTAATATATTCAAAAAACTAATATAAGCTGGGGATGTCATTGTTGATTTAAAAATGTTTTTTTAATACTTCCAAGGAATGGTCAGATGTGTTTTTCACAGAAGCGAAACGAACAGACCTCTAAAGGTTATGTGTTTTAATAATAGTTTATTTTTTGTTCTTTTTTATTTTCAAGAGCAAGTAAAGGCGCTTTAACCTTGGTCGATGATCAGAAATGAGGGTACACTGAAATCAAAGACAGAACATAAAAATCATATTTTCACGGATGTTTTTGTAAAACTAATAATGCTTAGATGTTTAAATTCTTCAACACTTTTTTATGATTCAGACTTTTATTAATTAAATATAACTCATTTCCAGCCATTGAAGGTTGGACCTATTACTATTATCAACAAGGAGCACTTTTTAGCGTGCTTCCAACGAATTGTCCCTCGAAGCGTATGGTACTGGTGGTTCACGCTCCTTCTTTCCTTTCGATCCTGACGTCTCTGCGTTCTCTGCTCCACAGTGGGCCCGGCCATTTTATGTTTTATATTATTTTAATGTTTTTATGTTAACATAATGGAAAACATGAACAAATAAAAGAAGAATAATAATAATCTTCATTATTCTCCGGGATCAGCCTTAAGTTCTGGCTGTGGAAGTACGATTAGTGATTAGTGAGTGATTAGTGATAAGCTGAAAGTGTTGCCTCGCTATGAGTATCTTAATCCTTAACTTACTTGATGAGGCATAAGGCAAGAAAGAATTCATAAGATGTACCAACTCAAAAAAAACAAAAACTCATACAAGGTTTTGATACCTTTTGATGTAATATTTTGCCTTTCAAAGTTATACGTAAGGTTGTTTTTATTTCTTATTCAAATGAACTTAAAAATTCAAACAAATCTAAGCCTTCTTGCTGGTTTCATAATGATGGGGAAGTGAAATAAGAGAGTGTTTTTGTAAGCCCCCAACATGTTTGTAGAATGCATCTATTCTAAAATAATAGGTTAGATAGAATAAATATATGATTTTTATCGTTAAAACTTCGAATCTAAGCTCTAAATATCATCCTAAGAAAGAATTGAATCTCAAAACAGATTTGATACAGTTTTTCTTATGCATGAACTGTCTCCATAAAATGGCAAACATAACTTTTGTTTTATTCTATAAAATTTTATTAGATTTATTGATTTTTTTAACTTAAGGTTTGTCGTATGAAAGTTTTCAGTTCGTGTCATTTTCGATGAAATTTTGAGGAAATATTACCAGAAATATAAATATTGCCCAAAACATAAATAGGCGCATCTAGCCCGCGCTGTTTGAGGTACGGCATTTCAGACAACAATTATAAAAAAAATCGTTCTCTCGAAAACTGAAGGAGATTCTAACATAAAAATTACCCCAATCTTTGTGTTATTAGTTCAAATCGCTACATAGGCGCGTATAACTTGCTTCTTCCCTATAGCCGGTACCGAGGCAATGAGTGGTGATTCCTGATGGACGACAAAATTGTTTTTTTTCTGTTTCCATTATAAATAGTCGCTTTCACATCTTTACGTCATTCGCGACTTATATCAACGATGCAGCTGGCGGACAGTCATTGAAAAATTTAACTCTATTTTAAACTAATTCCAGCGGTAGAATCCTTTAACATTTCTGATCGTGGCAAGGTGCATAGCAGATTAAAGTATATACGTTCTGGTTGCTTTGTAATAAATATTATGATTAGCTAGGACTCTGTTTCGACAATTGAAGAGAGATCAGAGTAGTTAGGACTCTGTTCATGTGGAAAAAAAACAAAAATTTTCATAACATAAACTAAAAGTTTTACTGTTTTTAAAAGCTTAAAAGAAGTACTCTTGTATGTATATTTCGTAACATACGATCTTAAATAACCGATTATACTTGAAATTCAATCTCATGATGGTTTTTCTTTGTTTTTTTTTCAGATTTTGCCAGCATACATTCCAATTAAAATAGGTGTTTAGTGGTACAAAAATAATCAAGTTTGGCTAATTTTGAAACATACTAAAATCTACCAAATTGCCCTCAGTCTCTTTTAAATAAGAAGTATTGGGCTAAAAAGTAGCGTAAATTGAAGGAGGAGAATACAGCTTTCCAAAATACAGATTTGACGAAGTGTAAGTGAAGAAAACTGATCAATCGCATGACTGAAAAAAGTGTGCGAGGGCCGATGGGAGATTCCAAAAATAAAGTAGAAAAATTTCTAGCAAAAAACGATTCATATTTTTCAATTTTGTATGAATGTTTGTATGTTGATAATCCACCATGGGTGCACGGATACACCGCAGTTTGATCAAAGTATGGATTCACATGCATTATTTAAGTAACTCTTAACTTAGGGTTGCCATCCGTCCCGCAAAAGCGGGACATGTCCCGCTTTTTTAGAAAATGTCCCGCCGTCCCGCTTTTTTCTCAAAATGTCCCGCTTTTTTCTGAGAACACTTT
Source organism: Uranotaenia lowii (assembly GCF_029784155.1). Lineage (NCBI taxonomy): Eukaryota > Metazoa > Arthropoda > Insecta > Diptera > Culicidae > Uranotaenia > Uranotaenia lowii. Next base: position 323,399,194 of record NC_073693.1, read on the forward strand.
TGTGGTAGACCCTCTCCGATTCTATCACATCAAAATAGTTGTTCCGTACTTGTGAAAACGCTTCTTATAAAATCTCTCCTCGATCATTTTCAACTCCTGTAATTTTTTTCTTATCTTCTTTTATTTATCTTTGATTTCCAAAACTTGAAATGTTTTTACTTGAGGAAAATGACGTTCACCGATAAGGCTGTAAAATTAAAAAACACTTTTATGATGTTTACTGACTTACACTGGAAAAACCTAAATATAGCCTCAATTTAAACTCATTGGTTTAATACAGAAAAGCATTCAAATCATGGCCGTAGGAACGGGGGGGGTTTTGGGGGTTAAACCCCCCCATGAGGGTCCAAAAAAGCAAGCGAGGTATTCTACTCTATACTCAAAATTTTGAATTCATAATCAAATTATGATAATAGAGCAAAGATATTTAAGAGTAACTATCTGAACTAAAAACTAAAACAACCTCAAAAACCCATTTCAAGTTCAAAATTCTGCAACAGTTTTTCAAATTTTACTCACTTGTTCATAGGTTCATAAGGTTGTCTGATTTTTCAGCATGTATCCGGGCCGGACAAATCCAGTCTATTTTATATAAAAACCTGGCAAAATCCGGGTATTTGATTTCAAAATTGTCGACCATATCCAGGCAAAACCAGGAAATTTTAGTCAAAACCTAAGAATTGCTCATCAAAAATCTAAAAAAAACTTAAAAAACCTTTCATGGTAGTTTTTTGAACCTTGCTACAAAAATATTGGACGCATAAAAAAAAATTAGAATATGTACAATTTGTTTTTTTTTAAGTTTGATTTAAGAATGAGAATGAGAACAAACCGGGGCAAAATCCGGACTTTTCCAATGAAATCTGGGCAACCGGGTTGGACCGGACTGTTCTCCAAAATATAATATTAAATATCCGGGACAATCCGGTTAAAACTGTGCAATTTGGCATCCTTATCATAGAATGTCAGGTCTGAATTTTCAACTAAACCCATTTTGGAGGTTCTGGTTCCGTATTCTACATATTTCGTATTTCTGATTTTGTATCAATTTTAGGATTCTTGATTTTCAGTTCGAATATTCATAAGAAATTAGGAATGAAAAACTGCTTTGAAATCCTTGTTCGAATTTGGTTTTGCATTTCATATCAAATTTGAATCATGTTTTTCGAAAATCAAATGCATTTTCAATATTTTAATAATAGTTTTCCGAATATGGAAAAAGACGGTATTTGTTTTATATTCAAATTCAAAGTTATTAAACATTATTCTTACACAAAATTTAAACATTTAAAGCTTCTAAGTGGCGATCCTAAATTGAATACCAGATTCTGATTCATCATTCGAAATTCACATTTTAAATCAGATTCACTAAACAGATTAAAAATAGATAATTGAAATAATGATTTAAGATTAAACCAGCATAACAGAATTTAAATAATAGATTCATGAATGAGGGCTCTAAGATTTGGCTCATGAAATATTAATCTGGAATTTAGATTCGGAAATCGTATTTTTTGTACATTGCGAAAATCGTATTGAATTTCGGAAATAGATTCAAAGTTAAATTTTTGAATTCAGGTTAAGAATTCATATTTAAAATTGAGAAAAAGATTTAGCTAGTGAATTAGTTTTTCAATAAACATAAAATAGTTGAGAAATTTAAGAGAACATTAAATTAAAAATTTACTTGTCAATTCAATGTCCAAAGTTTTTAATCAGAATAAATTTGTACACACAATTCAGCTGAAAATCACAAATACAAAGTAGAATTTGAGTTAATGTTCTAAGTTTTGATTCATGCAAAATATCCCAAATAATATTTTAAAAAATCATCCACAGGATTTTTTTTTATTTTTTCGGTGTATTGTTAAACATTATTAATATTGAAGCTTTTTTTATAGCAAAATTTCAAAATAAAATCATAAATTTAGTTCAAGTTTGCATCAAGCCAATTTGATTCGATTTTTTTTCTCTTACTTTTTTTTGGAAAATTTGATTTATTTTCATCTAAGGTTAGAACCTTAGAATTTGCAAAAAAGATAAGAAGATTGGGCTTGTTAGATTCGAGTATAGAAACTTATTCTATATTCATTTTTTTTAAGAAATTGAAGGCTACCCTAAAAAGAACTAATTTTATGCTCAAATCAAATAACTTTAATCTACCAGACTTTTAAACAAATTCAAAAAATTTAACCATCGATGAAAAAAGAAATACTTTATCTGAGGTTTTACAAATGACACTTTACCATCCATGTGACATTCGTGTCTTCTCTTAAGTTACAATTTCATACGAAAACTATTATGTATAATCATATAGTTATAAACATAATTTGTTTTAATTTCGTGAAAGACAAAACATCATAGGTAAAAGTTAGTCACCAAAACCCCCCCCATGAGTCGGTTCTTCCTACGGCCCTGATTCAAATATAATGTTTTTTTGTGTTTTTTTTTCTCAAAATAAGCAGCATTTTTTCAAAGTTTATAAAAGACAAGATAAAAAACTCGTTTAGTTCTCAGCTTTTAAGATTGCCAGAATATTTTCCAGACATATCCGAAACGAGCAAATCCGGGCATTTTTATCTACCTTGTTAAATCCGGGCATTGGATTTCAAAATTTTCAACCTAAAATCTTGGCAATATCCGCCATATTTGATCAAAATCTTGAGATTATTCAATAATAAACTAAAAGAACACACTTGAAAATAATTTTCTTTCTTCAAAACACATAAGCAGATTTTTAGTCGCGTTTTAGCTTCCCAAAAACTTTTTATGACTATTCAGACAAAACTTGCTCAAAAAGATCGCAAAAATAAAAATTTATAATAACTAAATCTAAGTTTTTTTTTTGTTCAATTGCAAAATAAAGTGAATAAATCCAGGTTTTTTTTAACAAAATCCAGGTAACCGGGCAACCGGGCCGGACCGAACTTTCTCCTAAATTTTGTGTAAAATTTTATCCGGGCAAGTCCTGATAAAACCGGAAAATCTGGTAGACTTTTCTTAGCATCACCTTATCAATCTGGTTTCGTCAAGCGTTCTTTAAGCACGTTCTAGCGAGGTTAATATCTTTTTTTAAAAGAAAATATTCTTTAAGTTGCTTCCAAATGATGGTGGCTCCAGATGTTTCTCCAGAATCCAAAAAATTCTTTGAGTGTAAAGTTAAGGAAAAAACAAATCCCGGATTAAAAGGAACAGGGCAACCGAGCAAAAATAAACTATTTTCAATCAAACAATGAATGAAAGGACGAATCAAATTGAATAAACTTGGGAGATGATCAAGCTGTTAATAAATTTAAAAACTATCTTCAAATATCGGATTTTAAATTACTCTGAACTAGAACATTTTCAACCTGTGTGTTCGCAGTTTAAAAAGATGAAAGGTTACTAAATCGAATTTTCAAAACAAATTTCTTTAATCGACATTTTATTACTTTCTTTGAGCTATTTTAGCTAAAGGAACTTACACCTATGTATAGGAATGGTCATCAAAATTTTTCGAAGAGTTTCTAAAATGTCCCGCTTTTTTCGACGATGTCCCGCTTTTTTTTCGTGAAATGTCCCGCTTTTTTCTAAAAGTATCTGATAAGCCTATCTTAACTCCATACCCGGAACCGTGTGATCTGTTATGTAGTGTGTGTGTATAGTGTTTAAATGTAAGTATATATTCGGACGAACAATTCAAACAGATACACAAACAGTTCAAAATGTATAACATGTTCAATGATATGCGTTTACTACAGGTAAGTAATCCGGCATCCGTGTTTATACCTGGCCAGCTGGCACCTGATTGAACGTTCTTATTTTATAATCGAAACAAACATATCATATAATCAAACAAAAAAAAACAGTCTCACCAAGTTGTAGGCATTGATTCCTAAATTTTTCGTAGGACTTCATTAATCTGCAATGGGTAACAGCTCCTACATGTAGCCAACATCTCAATGTGCTAGCCGATTCTCATTTCCTCTTCATCGAACATTCAACCCTGGATTAGCCTCTGAATTCACTGCCATCTTCTTCTCACACTTTTTTCCCAAATGGGGCTTTTTGAGCCGCGTGAAATATCACTGAAGCAAACCGCGATCAAACAACAGACATTACCGCCTTATCCAAGCAAAGGGAACCCTCGCTCTCACGATTCTTTTTTTTTAATTTTTTTTATGAATTATTATAATATTACCTTTATTTCTGTCATATTTAGATCAAACGAATGGTGTTTTAGATACACACATTCGTAACTGTTACATTTCTAAATGTTAAAAGCTTTATGAAAATGATGGAACACGTTAAGAATTGAATAAACCACCAACCTACTCCACCATACGCACTTTTAAAAACTGCTTGCGCCTATGCTGGAGAAGCTTGGTAGTTTATTCAATTCTTGATGAGATCGATCATTTTTACACCTATTACTATGAGATGTCACGTTCGGGGTGCAAGATGGTTACTTTTCGCTCAAAATTCGACATATACAGGTGCTTAATTTTATCTCATATGTATATAAATATATGTGTAAGTAGAGTTTTTTTTTTAATAAGCTGTAAGTAGTTTTCCTTAATATTAAATTACAAGGTCTGTATCTATGGTTCATTTATCAAAAAAAAAATCAATAAACAACTAAAATAGACATCATTTGTTTTACCTTCAGCGCAAAATTCACTCTAACGTTCTTGCATAAAAGTGCCATATTGCTGTTGGTAGTTAGGTGTAATTGATCATATGAAGTAGGTAGGACTAGTAAAAAGAAACTAACTTTCTCAGTACGATCTAAGACAAGTTATCTGAGATTATTTGTGATTGTTCTACTCTAAGAAATCGAATATGATATACCTTCAGGGTTGTATCGAAAAACTAACAAATCAACAAGTACTGATATTGCCTTGCAATCAGTTCGCTCAACAACATACTTTGATTGTGTGTTTTTCAAGCCAATACCTCAATACATAGAACAGAAATACTCATTCTTGCTGCAGATACTCTGTGCAGCTAGGATCACGATCCTCTCTGTTTTTGTTCTCCACTGTGTTATGACGTGCTAGAAAAATCATACAAAAAAAATCAACAGCCCGATTTTTACCTTTTGTTTTCAACTCTCTCTCGGATCATTATCCGAAAATGAATCATGCACTTTACGCTAAATGCAGCACTTAATCGGTGGGCAAGATGGGAGTCATGGGTTCAAAAATTTATTCGGGATGCATGGAAAAATTTTCACAAAATTTATTGAAATGTGGATTGAGTTTTGGAAACAGTATTTTTTTCTGTTTTACAGTGATATTTTTGATCACACAATAAGTATGAATATAAAAACCTTTTTTTTTGCAATTTTCCAACCGAAAATCTATAAATTTTAAAATAATACAAAGGACTGCATCTCCTTAGCCTTTGGCATGTGTATTGATTCGATCGTGCGATGCTCGTGTGTAAGGTTGAATGATGTATTTATTATTTTTTCTTTCTTTTCGTGAAAAAAAAAAACGATCCAAGCAGCGAACACAAACGTGTGGTGTGCGAGCAGCACAAAACAACCCAGCAACAGCTCACAGCACTTGCTTTGTGCTCGACTCCGATGTATGGCTATGGCTAATGACGGTGCTGCTGCAGAACTTATCTGAGTAAGGAACACGCGTCGAACGTAGTCGTCATCGTCGACGAATGCTTCAAACCGAAGCGATGCAGTTGATGACGAATGTAATGATGATGATGATCGTGAACGTGATGATCGTGTTGATGATGGCAATGACGATGATGAGAATCTGGACGCATCTCCGGTGAAGCCTAGCAGATACCTTAGACGGTGTAAGACAAAGGTAGGAATTAAGGTTTTCCCACACAAACGGCATCAGAATGCATTGGGTAGTTGCTCATCTTACTGTTCCATAATCTTTGGTGGGCATCAGAATCAGAAATGGTCAAACTGCAGCAGCGACAGCAGCAGAGATCGAACGGAGGAACTTGTTTGTAAACCAAAAAGAGGAAGGAACCCAAACAGAGGAGAGAGGAAGAGAAGGGAACTTTGTTGATATTGCTTCTCCACTCACTACCGTATGTGATCGTGTGTATACAAAGAGTAGGCAAAGTAAGAAAAAAAAGGCACATTAACGACGGACGATGCAATTGTATTGCAGCAGCTACGATACGATACGCTACGAAGGGGTTGACTATGGAATTGATTTGTTTGAAGATTTATGTGATTTATGATAACGATCGACGAGAGATGAGATTTCGAAGAGGTGATTTTTGCGAATCGTTCGAACCCTTCGAAGGAATATGAGGCTTAGCTAACTGAACGTCATCATATCGATTGATTTTTAAAACTTTCATTAAAACATTTAAATTTCGTTAAATGATAAAAGTGAATTTTAATCATAAAAAATAAATGACACAAAAAAACAAAAAAAGGCAAAAATGATAAAAATGACATAAATTAGGTGAAAAAATTACAAAATTGAGAAAAATAACAAAATTAGCCGAAATCCCAAAATTACAAAAATGAAAAAATTGACAATAATGACAAAAATGACACAAATGTCAAAAATGACAAAAATGACAAAAATGACAAAAAAGACAAAACTGACAAAAATGACAAAAAAGACAAAACTGACCAAAAATGACAAAAATGACAAAAATGACAAAAATGACAAAAATGACAAAAATGACAAAAATGACAAAAATGACAAAAATGACAAAAATGACAAAAATGACAAAAATGACAAAAATGACAAAAATGACAAAAATGACAAAAATGACAAAAATGACAAAAATGACAAAAATGACAAAAATGACAAAAATGACAAAAATGACAAAAATGACAAAAATGACAAAAATGACAAAAATGACAAAAATGACAAAAATGACAAAAATGACAAAAATGACAAAAATGACAAAAATGACAAAAATGACAAAAATGACAAAAATGACAAAAATGACAAAAATGACAAAAATGACAAAAATGACAAAAATGACAAAAATGACAAAATGACAAAAATGACAAAAATGACAAAAATGACAAAAATGACAAAAAATGACAAAAATGACAAAAATGACAAAAATGACAAAAATGACAAAAATGACAAAATGACAAAAATGACAAAAATGACAAAAATGACAAAAATGACAAAAATGACAAAATGACAAAATGACAAAAATGACAAAAATGACAAAAATGACAAAAAAATGACAAAAATGACAAAAATGACAAAAATGACGAAAATGACAAAAATGACAAAAATGACAAAAATGACAAAAATGACAAAAATGACAAAAATGACAAAAATGACAAAAATGACAAAAATGACAAAAATGACAAAATGACAAAAATGACAAAAATGACAAAAATGACAAAAATGACAAAAATGACAAAAATGACAAAAATGACAAAAATGACAAAAATGACAAAAATGACAAAAATGACAAAAATGACAAAAATGACAAAAATGACAAAAATGACAAAAATGACAAAAATGACAAAAATGACAAAAATGACAAAAATGACAAAAATGACAAAAATGACAAAAATGACAAAAATGACAAAAATGACAAAAATGACAAAATGACAAAAATGACAAAAATGACAAAAATGACAAAAATGACAAAAATGACAAAAATGACAAAAATGACAAAAATGACAAAAATGACAAAAATGACAAAAATGACAAAAATGACAAAAATGACAAAAATGACAAAAATGACAAAAATGACAAAAATGACAAAAATGACAAAAATGACAAAAATGACAAAAATGACAAAAATGACAAAAATGACAAAAATGACGAAAATGACAAAAATGACAAAAATGACAAAAATGACAAAAATGACAAAAATGACAAAAATGACAAAAATGACAAAAATGACAAAAATGACAAAAATGACAAAAATGACAAAAATGACAAAAATGACAAAATGACAAAAATGACAAAAATGACAAAAATGACAAAAATGACAAAAATGACAAAAATGACAAAAATGACAAAAATGACAAAAATGACAAAAATGACAAAAATGACAAAAATGACAAAAATGACAAAAATGACAAAAATGACAAAAATGACAAAAATGACAAAAATGACAAAAATGACAAAAATGACAAAAATGACAAAAATGACAAAAATGACAAAAATGACAAAATGACAAAAATGACAAAAATGACAAAAATGACAAAAATGACAAAAATGACAAAAATGACAAAAATGACAAAAATGACAAAAATGACAAAAATGACAAAATGACAAAAATGACAAAAATGACAAAAATGACAAAAATGACAAAAATGACAAAAATGACAAAAATGACAAAAATGACAAAAATGACAAAAATGACAAAAATGACAAAAATGACAAAAATGAAAAAAATGACAAAAAATGACAAAAATTACAAAAATTTCAAAATCGACAAAAAGGACAAAAATTTTAAAAATGTTGAAAAAAGGAAGTAAAAAAACAAAAAATGACCAAAAAGAGAAGAATGGCACTGCAGATAGAAATCCCATGAAGATTCTTAGTCTTATGTTAAAGCATAGTTCAAAAGTTGGATACCTTATAAAAACCAATTAAAATACAATTCTAATAATATGTATACTGAATCAAAGCAATCAAACGATATTCTTCTATTCAACCACGGTATTTTGATTTTTTAAAAAGTATTAAAAGTCCATTATTTAAAATTTAAACTGAGAGCTTTGGATTTTCAACAATCAATTTTACGATCATCATCAGAATGCACAGGACATATTTTAAGTTATCATGCAATTTTACAGTGTACTACACAAAACGCTAATCGCGACGCTTATCGCAAATTAGTTCGCTTATTTTTGCCAATAAATTTATTTAACAAACAGTTTTTTACAAAAAAAAAATCCAAAAACTGTCATAAACTTAGTCACCTTTTCTTTCCATTTAAAATATTTGTAGCCTGAATTATAAATTTTGTATGTAAAATTCAAAGTTTAAAGTTGTTTTGACAACTTTTGCAGCAGTTTTCTGTGAATTCTTAAGATGTTTCTTACGATGTAATGAAAGCTCACGTGAGTATTGAACAGAAGGATCTGTAACCTTTTTCACTTAGTTCTTCATCGAAATACTTTCTTCTAAACTCAAAAACTTTAAATGGAGCATTCAGAAACGTTTAGAAGTGTTCTCA
>NC_073693.1:323408831-323449947 GCF_029784155.1 Uranotaenia lowii
TGACAAAAATATGACAAAAATGGACAAAAAAAATGGACAAAAATAAAAATGACACAAAAATGACAAAAAATGACAAAATGACAAAAATGACAAAAATGACAAAAATGACAAAAATGACAAAAAATGACAAAAATGGACAAAAATGACAAAAAATGACACAAAAATGACAAAAATGACAAAAATGACAAAAAATGACAAAAATGACAAAAATGACAAAAATGACAAAAATGACAAAAATGACAAAAATGACAAAAATGACAAAAATGACCAAAAATGACAAAAATGACAAAAATGACAAAATGACAAAAATGACAAAAAGACAAAAATGACAAAAATGACAAAAAGGACAAAAATGACAAAAATGACAAAAATGACAAAAAAGACAAAAATGACAAAAATGACAAAAATGACAAAAATGACAAAATGACAAAAATGACAAAAAATGACAAAAATGACAAAATGACAAAATGACAAAAATGACAAAAATGACAAAAATGACAAAAATGACAAAAATGACAAAAATGACAAAAATGACAAAAATGACAAAAATGACAAAAATGACAAAAATGACAAAAATGACAAAAATGACAAAAATGACAAAAAATGACAAAAATGACAAAAATGACAAAATGACAAAAATGACAAAAATGACAAAAATGACAAAAATGACAAAAATGACAAAAATGACAAAAATGACAAAAATGACAAAAATGACAAAAATGACAAAAATGACAAAAATGACACAAAAATGACAAACAATGACAAAAATGACAAAAATGACAAAAATGACAAAATGACAAAATGACAAAATGACAAAAATGACAAAAATGAAAAAAATGACAAAAATGACAAAAATGACAAAAATGACAAAAAATGACAAAAATGACAAAAATGACAAAAATGACAAAAATGACAAAAATGACAAAATGACAAAATGACAAAAATGACAAAAATGACAAAAATGACAAAAAATGACAAAAATGACAAAAAATGACAAAAATGACAAAAATGACAAAATGGACAAAATGACAAAATGACAAATGACAAAAATGACAAAAATGACAAAAATGACAAAAATGACAAAAATGACAAAAATGACAAAAATGACAAAAATGACAAAAATGACAAAAATGACAAAAATGACAAAAATTGACAAAAATGACAAAAATGACAAAAATGACAAAAAATGACAAAAATGACAAAAATGACAAAAAATGACAAAAATGACAAAAATGACAAAAATGACAAAAATGACAAAAATGACACAAAAATGACAAAAATGACAAAAATGACAAAAATGACAAAAATGACAAAAATGACAAAATGACAAAAATAATGACAAAAATGACAAAAATGACAAAAATGAACAAAAATGACAAAAATGACAAAAATGACAAAAAATGACAAAATGACAAAAATGACAAAAAATGACAAAAATGACAAAAATGACAAAAAATGACAAAAATGACAAAATGACAAAAATGACAAAAATGACAAAAATGACAAAAATGACAAAAATGACAAAAAATGACAAAAATGACAAAAATGACAAAAAAAAATGACAAAAATGACAAAAATGACAAAAATGACAAAAATGACAAAAATGACAAAAATGACAAAAATGACAAAAAATGACAAAAATGACAAAAAATGACAAAAAATGACAAAAAATGACAAAAATGACAAAAATGACAAAAATGGACAAAAATGACAAAATGACAAAATGACAAAAAATGACAAAAATGACAAAAATGACAAAAATGACAAAAATTGACAAAATGACAAAATGACAAAAAAAGACAAAAATGACAAAATGACAAAAATGACAAAAATGACAAAAATGACAAAAATGACAAAAATGACAAAAATGACAAAAATGACCAAAAAATGACAAAAATGACAAAAAATGACAAAAATGACAAAAAATGACAAAAATGACAAAAATGACAAAAATGACAAAAATGACAAAAATGACAAAAATGACAAAAAAATGACAAAAATGACAAAAATGACAAAAATGACAAAAATGACAAAAATGACAAAAATGACAAAAATGAAAAAATGACAAAAATGACAAAAATGACAAAAATGACAAAAATGACAAAAATGACAAAAAAGACAAAAATGACCAAAAATGACAAAAATGACAAAAATGACAAAAATGACAAAAATGACAAAAATGACAAAAATGACAAAAATGACAAAAATGACAAAATGACAAAAATGACAAAAATGACAAAAATGACAAAAATGACAAAAATGACAAAATGACAAAAATGACAAAAATGACAAAATGACAAAATTACAAAAATTACAAAAAAGACAAAAAATGACAAAAATGAACAAAAATGACAAAAATGACAAAAATGACAAAAATGACAAAAATGACAAAATGACAAAAATGACAAAAATGACAAAAATGACAAAAATGACAAAAATGACAAAAAATGACAAAAATGACAAAAATGACAAAAATGACAAAAATGACAAAAATGACAAAAATGACAAAAATGACAAAAAGACAAAAAAATGACAAAAATGACCAAACAAAATGACAAAAATGACAAAAATGACAAAAATGACAAAAATGACAAAAAATGACAAAAAATGACAAAAATGACAAAAATGACAAAACATGACACAAAAATGACACTTAAATGACACGAAAATGGCTATTGAATGACAACAAAAATTACACGAAAAATAACACATAAATGACACAAAAATGAAACAAAAATTACTCCAAAAATGACACAAAAATGTAAAATTGACACAAAAATTAAACAAAAATGAGTCCAAAATGACACAAAAATAAAACAAAAATGACACAAAAATGAAAACAAACATGACAAAAAATCTCCACAAAAATAACACAAATGTTACAAGACTGACGCAAAAAACCCAGCAAACATTTTTGTAAGTATATTTCTCAACAGCTTTGTTATACGTTTCATATACATTATAGAATGATCGTATGAAATACGAAAAAACAGCATTTACCTACCACAGTGGAGGCAATATACATACAAATTTTCAACTTCAGGCTAAAGCGATAAGAGTATACGAATTCGACACATATTCATACATACTGAAAGAATGCAAGAGAGCACAAGTTTTTTTTTTTCTCTCAACGCATGCGAACTGTTGCCAGCGACAATATTTGCTGCCTCTGTCATTAGGCAATTCTTGCAAATACACCATCTGATTTTGAGCAATCTGGTTGCACTGCTGGTCGCCAAGAGAACAATAAAGCTGTTCTCTCTTTTGATCCAGGCGGGAGAAAAAAAGGAACGAAATCGTCTTCAAAATCTGCAAACATGGCGGACTTTTTATCATATCCGATTTTAAACCATTTAATACGACTTCGAGTAACGATTTTTACGACATTTTACTGGCGTTAGTAGGAATTACGATTCGCAGTACTGTTTTTAATAACTTGAGTTATCATTTTTAATGCGATTTCATTTTTGCTGGGAATGATACAGAAAAAATTTAAAAAAAAACAAAAATTACACAAAAATGGAACAAAAAGGACACCAAAATAACACAAAAATGACACAAAAATGAAACAAAAATAACACAAGAATGACACCAAAATAACACAAAAATGACACAAAAATGACACAAAAAAGCCACAAAAATGACCCAAAAATAACACCAAAACAACGAATGAAACAAAAATGCTATAAAAAACGGCGAAAATCACCAAGAGGACACCAAAAATTTCACCAAAGACTACCCAAAAATAACACAAAAATGACATAAAAATGGTACAATAATAACACACGAAAACGAAAAATGACACAAAAATGATTCGAAAATTACAAAATAATGACACAAAAATGACATAAAAATGATTTAAAAATGACACAATAACGACACAAAAACGAAGAAAATAAAAGTTATGACAAAAATTATACAAATTTGATGAAGATGAAAAAAAAAATAACAATTTCAAAACAAATGACAATAATGATCAAAATGAATGAGGTTGGATAAATTACACAATATCGAAAATATGTGGAGGCCGTTGAAAATTTTAAAACAATGTTTTCCTCTGCACGCATTCTGTGACGAAAATTTGGTGTTTCAAATAAAAAAAAAACTGTAGTTTGAACAACTTTGATTGTGATTCATTTGAAAAGTATATTTTGCAACATTTGTCAAGTGAAGCAATGTTGGTTTTTGGCAATGAAGTTTTTTATAGTTTGTTTAAATAAATTTTCCATGTATCCTTCATTCAATTTGATTTTAGAAAGTTCAAAATAGATAAATTTCAACGCTTTGAAGGACCATTTAATTTTTTCCTATTTTTAAATTTAATATGCACATGTCTATTTTTAAGCCTTTAAAACAATCAAAACATGAAAACTCATAATTATAAGTTTAAAAATCATTTTAAAGGTCAGTCTAATGGTATTACATGTTTTTTTAGCTTCGTCATTAAAAACTGAAATTTTATCATGATCGTAATATACGGGCGTTTCCGATCGAGTAACATTTAAAATCCATAATACTACTCAAAATTCAGTGCAAAGTTGTATTTAAGTGCAAGAAAATACAAATTGACAAAAAGTTCGAAAAACAGCTACCTTTGAAAATTCGTCGAAAATTCTGTTTTTCGTTTTTTGACAATCTGAGAATGCAAAAATGGGCCAAATTACGTAAATTTTCCAATTTCTTTTTAAAATTTATCTTATTTGACTTAAACTATTTTTACGGTTCATTGATTGAAAGGTACGGTCTTACACAAGTTTTTTACATTTTTTGTGGTCATAGTCTTAAAAAATTTCACAAAAATATATTCTTATGTGCAACGTATAGCTTTTTTAGACACTAAGTAAATATTTTTTGAGCACTCCGTAGCTGATCTAAATCTTTTTTCCAAACCATGTTTTTTCGGATTTTTTTTTCTTAGACTTTGAATAACGGAAAACTGAAGTTTTGTATGTGAATAGTGTCTTAAAAACATGTTTGAGTTACATAACGGGGTTGCTAAAACTATAAATTCTGTAAATATCGATTCAGAGACAAGAGAGCTATAGCGGTTTAAAGCAAGGAGTGTCAAATTGACACTCAAGGTCTGATTATGGAGTTTTTGCCCTGAGCTTTCAGGGTGCGTCCTTAAAATGTTACAAGACACTCAAGAGCGGATTAGGGTTCAATACGAAAATACATTTGACAAACGTTTTGTAGTTATTGAGAAACAGTGGTAACATCATTTTTTAATGCATTAAGGGTTTTTTGCTATATTTTTATGATACCCTTTTTACGATATGCACTATGCACAATTATCAGACATTTTACAATGCTTAAAATGTAAATTTATTTGTACATATCTCTCAGCCAATATAAGGCTATCAGAAGACACACCCTTTCTATTCAGCTGCTTTCCGATTACCGTCAATCAAGGGGAGTCAATCGATCTAAATTCTAGACTTATCCTCTCGCCAAAATCACGCCTTCACATAGGCATTCGCCAACATCCACAAACGGACTGGAACAAATCATCGGTTCAATAATAGCAAATATTGGTCATACCTCACCCAAAGTGCTTTACCGCCACAAGCCAAAATAAACACCTGGAGCAGCAAAAGAACCCAGCCATCTAATATCGCGATCTCGCGCGTGACCACGTTTTTGTGTTTTCAAATCAGCAAACGGTAAGTCCCGATTGAACGGACCTTACAGGAAAGGAGAGACAGTCAATCAAAAATGAAACGGCAAGAGAAAGAGCTTTACTAGTCAGTCACAGGTTCAGGTTTAGAAGCGCAATTAAAATCCGACGGATACGTCGGATTTGAAAGCAGAACTAAACTCTTCTGATCCCTCATTGGAAAGCAGGGAAACAGCCACCCTCAGGTTGAGTATGTGCTAAATAGCACCTACCCGAGTAGTGGTCCTAAACAGAAGTAGCTGGTGCCGGTGATGATGATTCATCAGAAACCCATCGAACCTCCCGTTCGAATTATGAATCTCCATCGTTTCACGCGAACGGAACGAATCGAAAAGGTTATTGCAAGAGGGATTATGAACCGTCAAAAGGTTGAAATTTGGAAAGTTTGAGCTCCTAAACTTATAAGAAAGAACCACGCTTTACAGAGTTTTACTCTTCTACGGTACTTCCAGGAAAGGTACATGGTACTCGGTTGTTTTCGATAATAGTTTTCAAATGACCATAGGTGGTAAAATGCTACTGCACCGCCGTGGTCTCGCGAATTGAAATTCATTCTGTGCTACCTTACAGAATGAACGTCACATTCAAACGAGAGAGGCCGATAGAAGTATCTGAGGAAACAAAGAACTGCGGAAAGCGTTGAACTTTGACGGATTGGGTACTGGCTTTGATTTTCCCCGGAATTGCATCGGATGTTTTTCGATGAGATGATGAAGCTGCACCTCGGTTAAGAAGGGTGAGCCAAGTTTCTACTATAAGGTAGGTTGGTTTTACGGAAGAATCGATTGCGAAAATTTCGTTCTCATTACTCACAAAATGATAAAACTAATTTGAACAGATGTTCTTTTTAAACCAATCAGAAAAAAACGGGCGTGAACCGGTCATTTTCAGCTCAACGAGATTGCGTTTTTATTTTTCAGAATTCGGTTTCACGGCTTTTGACACTAATGACGTTGAACACGCGCTCCGGGTTTATTTTTCGGTGCAAAATCCTTAGCATAATTTGGATGATGATGGATCATCCTGTGCAGATTTTTGCATGAAGAAAACTGATATCTTTATAGTGGTCCCTCAACCTAAAACCATAAAAGGCAATCTTTGTAACAACATCGAAATTGAGCTCTCGGATCGTGTTTCACCGTGGGCAACAAAAAAAAAACTTAACCCTATTCTAAGTTTCGAAAAGCATAAGCTAAGAAGGAGCGCACATATCAAATGAATGCAGACCAAGATAAGACGAACAACACGGGAGCCACACCCGTGCAAGATCGTTCCTGTTATGTCGTGTTTTGGTTGATTTTTTTTATATTGTTTACTCCTATATATGCAGATAAAAAAAATCTCAACGTGTGTGAAGAAACTTGATAAGGCCTGTTTTGAAAGTTGCGGTCTTAGTGAAAGCGATACATCCAATAAACACCAGTAGTTATTTGGATTGCAAATTTTGAAGGGGATGACGCCATGACAAGTTTTCGGCTTGATGTAATTGAGCTATAAATAAAAACATGACCATTGCTGAACAAACGTTTTTTTGAGGAATATATTACTGTTGGATTCAAAACAATCGTTGACTACATACTAATGAATTCCTGACAGGTCAAGCAATAAACGATAGAACTCCTAGTCGATCCTCCTCCTCTAGTTATTCCCCCAAGACGTTTCCTCAAATGTCGCATTAGCTATTCGCTAATATGTCACACGACGACAGACTTGCTTGACTAGCTAACTTGCTGAGTTGAGACTAAGTTAGGTCCCGAAGCCAGTTATTATCTTAAGCATCCCGATCAGAATCATCATATCATAATTGTCGTGATGTGTGTTTGTGTGTGCCACCAACTTAGTCCAAGAGGGAATATTAAGATAAATGCAATCGTACGAGGAAGGTAGAGTAAAAAGTGCAACCATACACGCTTGTCCTTGAAGCTCAACTTGACTCTACTTTAAGATGCAGGTCCAACAATAGCTGGTAGCTTGCTGCATCAACAAACTCTGCTGTAACCAGTTTTCTAGTAGTTCGAGCTAGTTAGCTAGTTTTGTTTGTTAGTATGCAACTCGAGCTATCGCCTAAAGGGTGACCTGTAAATGTAGCAGCAGCAGCCTGCAAAAAGCAGCTGTTTTGCCGAGTGCTAGGTGCGCGATTAGTTACCCGTTAAATGACGATTTTTTTTTCTCTGGGAAGTCTGTTGAAGTCTTGCAAGGAGCACAGTGAGCTTGAGTGCTGATTTTTGATACAGCCTTTTAGAACATTTTATATTTTACACAGCAAAAAAAGTGTTGCGATATTACATCAAAAACGTGCACATAACTTGAGTCGCAAATGGTACCTAAAATTACATTCTTTTGATGTATCAGCTAAAACTCCATAAATGTAACGTAGTAGACAAATCAGAGTAAGAAATAATGTTCTAGACGCTATCATTCAAGATTTTCTTTAGGCTTTGTGATACATTTATTAATTCAGAATTCAGATAAGGGGTTTATATCGAGTCGAAAAGGGTTGTCGTAATTCAATCAAAAACAAACAGAGTCAACAACTTTAAAGCAATTCAAAATTTATTATAAATGGATGTGTAAAGTTTATATTTGTTAAAATTAATTATGCTACACAAAGCTCCAAGCCTGACTGTATTAAACATTCATCATCATTTTCTGTACAGCATTCTCCTTATTTTGAAGTAGGACTTCCATGCTAGAGCTGCTCGATTATGGGGCATTACGCTGAAACATCATGAATTTTCGGATTCAGACTTCATGTTGGAACGACCACTGGACACTTATCTTCTCACTTATGTTGTTCCCGAATCGATAGGTTTGAACCACTCCGTTTTTTGCAATCCGGAACACATAAATTCTTCAAAGCTATAAATGAAAAACTCACAGGAATCATGAATACAATAAAATACTCCCCTGATCATCCGGGTGTTTCAAACATAAAATCTTCTACTGTTGATTCAAGTGGGCCAAAATCCCTAAAAATAAGGAATAATGAAATGAAACTTAAAGCAATAGTTTTGCTTAGAAATTTAATTGACTTTGGTAGTACTTACAAGTCAAACAAATACTGCTGAGTTCCGTAATCCGTTTCAAACTTTTGAAGATGAATAAAATTTGAGACGTCAATTTAGGAAAACATTGACTAGGGGAAAAGTTCATATAACGCCCCATGTGGCTAATACGCGCCACCTTTGTTTTGAAAAATCTGAAACATTTGAAGCCTGCAAAATATTACCAATTTGTTCTAAATGCTGTGATTGGTCATGGCAAGTATAAATTTTTCCTTAAAATGCCCCTGTGTCGTGATAATTTCAGAATTTAGGTTTTTCGTCATTTTGATCTAAATTTTAAAACACTTTCAATAAGGTGTCACCAAGCAGAGAAAAACGAATAAGACAGTATTTTCTGACACATCGATAGAGGAGAATCTAAACTATGATTTTATGCTAAAAAATCATACTGAACTCGCAAAGGTATGCTTTTTATGGGTATGTTCTATCACGGCCCATGCGCTCGTTATAACGCGCCAATCGTAGTAGGCTGAAAATAGCATTAATTTTTCAAAAAGGCCAATTTTCATTGAAAATGAACAAAAAGTCTAAAACCATATTTTGAGCGTTAATTCAGCCCAAAAAATCTACTTTTCATTTTTTTCAAAATTTTGATTAGTCCATTTTGATTTTCTTTGCAGTCAAAGTGTCTGTAAGTATTGGTGTGTTTTTGGTCTTCGGCTGCTTTCGGGTGTGTTCGGCTGCTAGGCGCATATTGAATACACAGCGGCGCGTATTTGCAACACAGTTTTGTTCTGTGGCTTTTAATATGGTTTTTAAAAATCAAGTTTTTGAAGCAACTATAGCAATTTGAGTAATAAAATATCATAGGCATTTGTAGAAAACACTTTTCTCGACGATTGCACCCATTTTCAACACAATTTGTACGTGGAATACATAGAAAATCAGCGATTCGCTTAGGTGGCGCATAATAGGGCATGTTCCCCTACTTGATGCGATATCACATGGAAAGTTGTGATATTACACCACACGACGTGTTCGCATCGAGTACATCATTTTGATGTATTATTGCAATAGAAATCCCTAATACTACATCATCTCCAGAAATTACATCTTCCATCGTTACATTTTTTTTTGCTGTGTAACTCTAACTAGGTAAATATACTAAAGTTCTGGCATAAAAAACTGTCTTAAGTGTCAAGGCATTTATTTTAAAAATAAGTAAGCTGTTGATTGAATCATCTGATTCGAAACAAGCTAACACAATTCATTATTTTCTCTCAAAGAAGTAAATTTGTTTTCCACTATATTCACGAAGAATGCTAGTATGCGGTTTTTGAAGCATTCTCTCTTGAACAGCTTTGACTCCATCGTCTTATTCGTCACGAATACTCAGATACTCATATCAGACCGAAGCTGGATATCTCTTGCCAAATCATCTGTTTTTCACAAATTTATCCATTAAACTTTAACTTCGCAGGAACATTCTTGGCCAGAAAGCTTTTCGAATTGTGTCTTAACGAACAGTTGCGTCAAAAAAATGGCTAGAAGCCTCATACCGTCGACATTGCGCGGCAGCAATTCGAGCATGAAAACTTTAACTAATAAAATACCCTGTTGGAAAAATAGCATCTTCTCAGTCCGTTGAGTATTTTGAGATGATCGATATTTATCAAATGGCTGGTTTAATTTTCCAGCCAGGGTACAACATCGATCGAAGCGCCTCTGGTATCGACAGTCAATGTGGTCAGGTGTGGTCAAAACCGATAAATCGAGATTGCTTCACAAAATTATCTGTAACTTTGTCAAGTTTCATGTTTTCATTTCAAAATTAGATGCAATAACTGACTCACTGCATCTGCAATAGCTAACTCTCGCACAAAACACTGTGAAATTTTTACCACGAGCAGAACCAAAACATTGATTGTTTTGGTTCCTCTTGCTATGGCCAATTCCCAATTGATGCGTGCTGAGAACAATAGGATGGTGATGATGATGACATTACAAATGTTTACATCATCACACGGTAAAGCGAGACTACTCAAACTAGGTTCGCGATAACGTAACAGTGTTACCAGAAATTCTGAGTAGGATTACCAAATTAATCATTGAGAAATGAGTACTTTCTCGTTTAGGGAGTTTGAGAAGTGAAAAGTGGCAAATAACTATCGCTAATGTAGTACGTAGTTTTTAAAAGACTTGAGAACCAAAGGTGAATAAAAGATTACTCGACTCCACTACTGAAACCTCTTTTGAAAAGCTCATTTCAACAAACCCATTTCATTTATTTTAAACACGAAGCCATTCCAGCAGTAGTATCGAAAGATAAACTCAGTACTATTGTTGATACACCTCCAACAGCGATTTTCAAAATCCTTGTACCGAGCCTTTTACTTGATTGTTTGCAAAGTGGAATTAAAAAGAAAAACTTTTTTTCCACTGGCTGTAAAGCCAGTAGCGAAAAATAGTACAGATACACATTCAACATTCATTTCCATTTCAACATTCATTTTCCAATTCAACTAACAACAAAATTCTTAGAATTTTTTTTCGCGGCTTTTAAGCTCGGATGAGTTGTGATTGGCCTTTAGAGCGTATCTGAATTCACTTTTCTTGCCTGAAGCTTTTACTGGAGTCAGAAAGACGAATTCGAGGTCTCCGAATCTCGTCTCGTTACTCCACACAGCAAATTTTTTTTTGCCGGAAACCAGCAAAATTTTGCTGGTTTTTGTCCCGCTGACTTTCCAGCAAAATTTCCAGCAATTTAAATTGCTGGAAAAAACAGCAAATGTTAATGCTGGTTTCCAGCAATTAAAATTGCTGGAAAATCAGCAATCCAGATTGCTGGAAACCAGCTATATTTTTCAAAACAACCGGCTGTATTTAGTACCAAATTTATATTTCAATTCTAAATTAAATATTGAATACTGGCTGTGCATATAATGGGCAATGAAAAAGAATAAGTTTCTTCCATTTTTAAATTATGTTTTGTTTATTTTCATGAACTTTTTTTTAAAAAAAAATCCAACACCGGCTCTAGAGTGGCAGCTTTGTGCCAGAGTGTTGATCATTCGCTACCTGAGAAAAGAGTTCTGATAAGTATCTTTTATGAAATCTGTCCAATAAAAACTCACCCTTGACTTGTGTCTGGTTGCTAGAATATAGAGGAAAATAAAAATAATTATATTAATCCAACCAAAATTCGTAAAATAAAGTCTCACCTTGCTTCAGTGTACGAAAACGAACAGACTCCAATGTGAAAACTCGATTGCTGATTTTCCAGCAAACCAGATCAATTGCTGGAAAGTCCAGCAATTTGAAAACCGATTACTGATTTTTCAGCAAAAATGACAAAAACACAACCGATTGCTGAAAAACCCAGCAATTAGAAAACTGATTGCTGGTTTCCAGCAAAAATTCGGATTGCTGAACGTTTCCAGCAATTGTTTTTGCTGGAAATCGAGGCAAAAATTTACATTTACATATGCCCTTTGATAAATAGCAGTTTAACTAATGCTTATAAATCAAACTTTTTCGGCTATCTATAACAACTTAAATGCTCGAATCAGAGCTGAATAAGTTCTAAGAACACGCCCTTAAATAACTTTTTCATTTTCAGTTGTTTGCATTCATTTGTTTTAACCCTGGTCCGCGGTTTGTAACTTTATTCGGGTGCATCCAAATAGTACAATTTCTTCGGGGACTCTCTATGAATTTAAGAAATCTTTAATTTTGCATCATTAATTTTTTATATAGACGCATCCTGAAAGCCCAGTATCAAAATTTCATAATTAAACCTTGAGTGTCAAATTGACACTCCACGCTTGAAGCCACTATATCTCTTTTGATTCTCAATCGGTTTTTACCAAATTAATAATTTTGGAAACCCCGTAATGTAACTCAAACATGTTTTTCAGACATTATTCACATAGAACACTTCAACTTTCCGTTATTCAAAGTCTAAGAAAATTCTAAAAAACCTTCTGAAAAAAAGATTGTTGGTCAGCTACGAAAAGCTCAGAAAAAATTCACTGAGTGTTCAAAACAGCTGAGGTAAGAAGCTATACGTTGCACAAAAGAATATATTTTTGTGTGATTTTTTTTTAAATTATGACCACAAAAAATGTTAAAAAGTGGTGTCAAAACCGCACTTTTCAATTATTGAACCGTAAAAATGGTTTCAGTCACATAAAAATGTTGAAAAAAAAATTGGAAAGTTTACATAATTTGGCCCATATTTGCATTCTCAGAATGTCAAAATACGAAAAACAGAATTTTTGACAAATTTTCAAAGGTAGCTGTTTTTTGAACTTTTCTCAATTTGAATATTTTTCAGATTTTCATGCACTAAAATACAAAATACAATAACAAATATGCAACAAATTTATATTCAACTGAAAGCCAATTTCATACCGATTCTAGTGATGTACCGTAAACTGGGGGAACTTTTATCACCGGGGTAACTTTGATCAACATGAAATTTTGGCAGATAATCATCACTAACTGAGTAAAAAGTAAAAATATCTGAAAACTTTTTAATATGTTTGAGTTACAAATAAGACAAACATGGTTTTTATTAGCAGGTTTTTGATATAACTTACAATGTCATTTTAAAATCTCAAAATATCTGGTTTTTCGAAGGCTCATAAACAAACATCTCTTCTGATCAAATTTAGGCATTTAGGAGCAAACGGGTTGTTTCAAGTGAAGGTTCAACTTTTTTCTTTGTTCAGGTTTAGTTTAGGTGATATTTCTATGGTTACTTGGTGATAATTTTTGGTTATTTAAAAAAAAAAAAACGGTGATTTTCCATGAGAAAGCTCGTTAAGTAAAAACGGCTTAAACCATATCAAATGATTCAATTTGAAGAAAAAAAAAAGAACAAGAACAAGAAGAAGAACTCTTCTGGCAGCGCTGGTTTTTGATCGACCGTCTTGTTTTATTGTCCCGCAGTTTTATTGAAATATTTACTAGAAATACGTATTTTTTAATCTGTGATGAGTTTAAGTGGCGTTATTTAGTGTTCAGTGTGCAAAACCGTACTATGATTTTCTACTTTAAATTGTCCTAAATGTGTTAAAATTGTGTTTTCCTTTGTGCCGTAACACGTAAAAAAAAAACATACCCCAAGCATTCGTGTAGTGAGCTGTGTATTGAAAGTCACTCCTCTAGGTTGGTGAGTAAAGTGAACTTTCTTTCTTATTACTTTTCACAACTAACATTCTCAAGAGTATATTGCACAGCAACAAATCGTTGACCAAGCATATATCTCAACCGTATCTGCATGCGTCCACCGTTTGTCGGTCTATCTGAGTAAAAAAAACTGCCGCTGTTCAACTTCTTGTGGTTCTATCATTTGCTCAGCTGTTAGTAAATCTCGTCGCTGAGCGGTGTAGTATTTGGCCAACCTCGGGGCACTTGCAAGTAGTGCGAAAGTGTGTGTCTCTGTTATTAGCGCACTTCAAAGGGTTGTGTTTCTTACACTTGCTAGCTTGTTAGTCAATCTCGATCGCTAGCGGTGAAGATTAGGCAAACGCAGCCAGCGCACATGAGTAGGTACGAAAGTATTGTTGCTTCCGTCAGTAGCACACATTGTTGGAACTAGCGTGTGCTGGTTTTAATGGTGACTCGTCACTTGTATTCTTGATAGTCGTACACAGTGCAACATAAACTTGAAAATTGTTCTTTTTGGAAAGCAATGATTTTTCTTTTGTTTTAAAATTAGATTTTTATTAGATTTTTTTTTGTGCGTTTAATATTATGTAATCAATTTTTTTTTTATTTCAAGCGCTTTAAATTACATTATCTTTAATTTCGTACACACACATTATTTAGGTTTGTCTTTGTCCTTAAAATTTAATTTGAGTTGCGATTTTGACATTGAACCCTTTTAAATAACGCTTTTAATTAAATAGTTCTCATCTCCGTACATACATATAATTTAAGATAGCTTAGGGTTTTTTTAATTAAATTTTTGTTCCTCTTTTCATAACAGTCTTTCCTTTTTAATATTTATTGTGTTGTTTTCTTAAATAATCCTAGTTTTAGTTGTGCATTTATTAAAAATAAATTTATAAGTCTCTTATTTCTTAATTTTAATAATTTCTAGCTTTAGTTGTGCGTTTCATCAAACGAGTTAGTTCCTTTTAGCTTTTAATCGTTGTATTATGGCGATGGCGAACATGGAATGTGATGACGAAGTTATCTGTATAGAGTGTAATAATACTGAAAATAATCTTGATAAAATACTTACTTGTGCATATTGTTTCAAGAGCGTTCATCTTCGGTGCAAAAATTTGATTGGCAGTGCAGCTCGCAAAATGAAAGCGCAGCAATACTTTTGCGATGCCAACTGTGCATGTATTTACGCCAAAATAATAAGTTTACGGAAAGATCATGAAACTATTATCGAAAATATCCATACTAAAATTGAAACGACCGTTTATAATGTGGTTTCACATGAATTGACCTCAATCAAAACAGATATGAGATCAGTTACTACTGCGATAGAGGCTTCGCAGGAATTTTTGTCCACGAAATTCGATGAAATTCAGACTGATTTCAAAGACATAAAACTCCGAAACGATGCTCTTGAAAAAGAAGTAACTGACCTCAAATCTAAGCATTCAAATCTTTCTAATCAGGTCCTTAAATTAGAAGTAAACCTCGACCGATTTAACCGGGAAGCTGTTTCTAAAAACCTCATGATCTTCGGAATGCCATACAAAAATGGAGAAAATACACAAGAACTTGTACGCAAAACATGTGGCACTTTTGGCTACGAGCTTAAAACTGAGTCCATTTTAAACGCTGTTAGGTTAATATCCTCGAACAAACCCAATGAAAAGTGTCCACCGATCAAAGTTTTATTAAAAGATACAGTCATAAAAGAAGAAATTTTTAGTAAAAAAAATTTTTTTGGGAAACTTGCCTCTTCTTCAATAGATCCTTTATTAGTAGTTGATGGTAAAGCGCTTAACGTCACAATAAGGGATGAATTGACGCCCTTATCTATGGAAATTCTAACTGAATTGCGCGAATATCAAGATTTAATTGGAGCCAAATACGTCTGGCCCGGAAGAAATGGTGCCATTCTGGTCAAACAAACAGAAAATTCAAAACCTGATATAATTAAAACTAAACTCGAAATGAATCGTTATATGAGCATGCATGTCACTCAGCAAGGAAATAACACATCTACGATTCCAAATGAAAGTCCTTTACCCAAACGAAAAAGGAACAATGCTGATCCACGATCAAAATAAGATCTTAAATCTACAACTGTTTGAAACTTTTATATATTTTATTCAATGGATAGTTTAATTAATAGATACCACGAAAATGTAGAAGATTTTAATTTAAGTAGTTTTAATAATGATTCAAGATCCTTTAGAATTTTGCAATGGAATGTACGTAGTATGAATAATTTAGATAAATTTGATTGCATATTACAAACTATTGATCATTTTAATGTTTGTATCGATGTTATTGTTATTTGTGAAACTTGGCTTGGTAAAGATAACTGTTGTATTTACAACATTCCGGGATATACATCTATTTTCTCTTGCCGTGATCAACCATATGGAGGCCTAGCTATGTATATAAAAACAAATTTGAATTTTAAAACTACTGAAAATATAACTTTTGATGGCTTTCACCGAATAAGTGTCGAAATCTGTACAAGTGGTCAAGTAATTTGTGTTCATGGCGTATATAGACCCCCTGCATTTTCGTTTAACAAGTTTTGTGATCAAATTGAATCTCTTCTAACGTCTGTTGCTGATAATCACTCCTGCTTTATTGTAGGTGATTTAAACGTTCCTGTGAATCTGGTTAATTTGAATACCGTAGCAAAATATAGATCTATCTTAGAATCTTTTGGATACGCTTGTACAAACACATTTCCTACTAGGCCAACAACTCGGAATATTCTAGATCACGTAATATCGAAGCAAATTGACTTAGATCGATTGAAAAATGATACAATCTTTTCTGATGTTAGTGACCATCTACAAATACTCACGTCCTTCAATTTATTAGGTGATAAAAATGTAACAATTCTAAGAAAAGAGATAGTTGACTACGCTAAACTAAACAGCTTATTTGTGAATTATTTAAACAGTATTCAACTACCAGAAAGTGTTGATGAAGGCCTACAAGAAATCACATCAACTTACAATCGCTTTGTGAAAGTTTCTACTCGTACACTTAATAAAAGGGTAAAACTTAAAGGTAATTGCTGTCCGTGGATGACATTTGACCTGTGGACACTCATCAAAATAAAAGATAATTATTTAAAACGATCAAAAAAGCATCCTAATGATAACAATTTGAAAGAGATGTTAATTCATTTAAATAAAAAAGTGAGTGCAAAAAAACAAGAATGTAAAAGGCTCTATTACGAGCGCTTATTAAATAATTCTCCGCATTCTAAGCTCTGGAAAAACATAAATACGCTCTTAGGTAAATCTAAAACGACTTCCTCAATCAACCTTTCAGATGAAAGAGGTGTTATAACCAATAGTACACAGATTTGTGAGAAATTTAACAAACATTTTTCCACAATTGGAAAGAACCTGGCTAAAGAGATTCCAATAGACACTGAAAATGATCATTTGTCTCATATCGCACAGGTAGAAAATACAATCTTCTTACGACCCGCTAATGTAAACGAGGTTCGATTAGTTATTTTTTCACTTAAAAATAAAAAGGGTCATGGACCAGATGGCTTCCCTGTTAATGTCCTAAAAAACAACCATGAAACATTCTCGTACATACTCACACAATATTTTAACCAAATATTAGAGTCAGGAGTTTTCCCGAACTGTCTAAAAATTGCGAAAGTTATCCCTGTTTTTAAGGCTGGCGATTCGCTTGACGTCAATAACTATCGTCCTATCTCGACCTTAAGCGTTTTTAGTAAAGTGTTCGAGAAGCTTCTTGTTAATAGGATTGTAGACTTTCTAAATCAGAACAATATACTCTATAAACTGCAATATGGATTTAGATCAGGCTCGAGCACTCAAATTGCCATCTCAGAATTAGTGGAATCTATCATATGTAAAATAGAGTCAAAAAATGTTGTTGGGGCATTGTTTTTGGATCTCAAAAAAGCTTTCGACACTCTAAATCATGACATATTATTGTCCAAATTGCATAAATACGGGATAAGAGGAACAGCAAATAATATCCTTCGTAGCTACCTAGAAGATCGCAAGCAGTTTGTGGCTATTGAAAATACAAGAAGCGAATTAAGAAATATTGATATCGGTGTACCACAAGGGAGTAATATCGGGCCATTACTTTTCCTCTTATATGTAAATGATTTATGTAACCTTCAACTTAAAGGCACAGCACGTTTATTTGCCGATGATACAGCAATTTTTTATTCAGAAACTTCACCTGATATTATAATTCAGCACATTGAAGACGACCTAAAACTGCTTTCAAAATATTTCAATTCAAACCTACTTTCACTTAATTATACAAAAACCAAATACATGTTGTTTCGTTCTTCACATAAAAAACTGCCTCGTACTAATGACCCAGCTATGAATGGTAATACGATTGAGAGAGTTAGTTGTTTCAAATACTTAGGAATTTACTTAGATGAAACTCTTTCATGGAATCGTCAAATTGAACACCTGGAAAAAAAAATTACTCCTCTTTGCGGTGTTCTTTGGAAACTGAGAAATTTTGTTCCCCAACATGTTCTCTTTAAATTTTATTTTGCGTTTATTCACTCTCATTTGAACTACCTTGTTATGATATGGGGAAGAGCTTCTTTGTCTCACTTACAGAAACTTCAAACGCTCCAGAATAGATGCTTGAAAAACATCTTA
The DNA here is from genome assembly GCF_029784155.1 of Uranotaenia lowii. Lineage (NCBI taxonomy): Eukaryota > Metazoa > Arthropoda > Insecta > Diptera > Culicidae > Uranotaenia > Uranotaenia lowii. The sequence continues at coordinate 323,427,356 of NC_073693.1, forward strand.
AAACTCCCTTTGTTATTCCCTACCTTTCAGCTATACTCTTTAAGAACGCATAACGTTCTTCCAATATCTGAACTCTGTGATTTGCAAACTGTTATATATATCTATGATAATCTACACTCAACTGAAAATATTCAAAACCTCCATTTTACTACGGGGTTGCGAACTCATAACACTCGCCAGTCAGATTTCTTGCCACGAAGCCGATCCACAACATCATTAGGGCAAAAAAGAATTTCGTTTATTGGACCTACTAAATACAACACCTTACCAACTGATATTAAAAACATAACCAATCGTTCCATGTTCAAAACCAAAGTGATACAGCTTTTGAAAGAAAAATTGAACCATTAAAACAGTCGATCATCAACCAGTCTTTGTTTTGCTTACCTTTTGCATATTTGTAGCGTTAATTTCTAATATTATTATTCTTTAAAAAATTGTAGTTTGTATTTTTATTTTATTAAATTATTGAACATAACTTGATAAAATTAGTAAATATAATTAGTGTAATAGTAAATATAGTATAATGAATCTCTTCAAAGGAAATTATTTTCCATTGAGATTCATATTGTTGTCAATTTAGTTAAATAATACATTTCCTCGCACGACATTAAACAATTTTGTGTTCTCAGCATGATTAAAATTTGCTCGCGTTAACTTTTATTATTCATTGCTGCCAGACATGCTGAGAACAGTAGCGTCCATTACCAGGGGGCTCAATTGAGCCTTTTGGTGTGGGGGAGTGTGGTGGGCCGCTACAAAATAAAAAAAAAACATTGAAACAGTGCGAGGACCTAGAGAATCGCATGAAGGCAAAATTTCATTTGAGATTGAGATATGTTAATAATATTTACCCCTAGCTGTATGCAGCAACATTGTCCATATTTTGATTAAAATTGTTTTGAAGAAAAAAAAATTGAAAAAATCAATTAAGTCCTAACAAAAATTACTGTTTTAAATGTTTATGCCTTCTGTGCGAAATGGCACCAAAACAATAATTTTGTAGATGTTGAGGTACGCAAAAACCAAAGTGATCAAAGTTACCCCGAAACTCGAAATCTGGTTTTGTAAAAAACATTTAATTATAATCACCAATGTCGTTTGAATTTACTGCAGTAAATTATCATGTTTTATAATCCTCACCTCAGTAAGTATTCAAAAACTTTAACATATAACGAAAAAAGGGATTCTTCCAAAATATTCAAACATGAATGAAAAAAGTGATCAAAGTTCTCACAGTTTACGGTATGTAATTTAATTAGTGCTGCAAAAAAACTGTAAATTTTCCGAAGCATTGAGTTTTCAGATTTTTTTCAGACCTTAAATAACGGAATGAAATGTTGTTTGTGAAAAATGTCTGAAAAACATGTTGGAGTTACATTACGAAATTTCCAAAACTACAGACCATGTAAAAATCGGTAGGAAAACAAGAGTGATATAATGGTTTCAGTTAGATCTGTCGAATTGACACTCCAGGGATTGTAACGGGCAAAAAAATTTGTGGAACGGATGAGGATTAACAAATGTGCAATTCTTCTAGTGTAAAATATAGATCGCGCAAAGTGTAGATTACAACTTTGGAAACGAAAAAAAAAATCAAATTTTTTTTCTGGTAGCACTTAGAAGGATTATACAAATTATTACCGGAGACAAAAATATGTTAAAGGAAGAATGAACGAGAGAAAACAAAGCTTTAAATAGATGAAATTTCTCAAGAAAATAAAGAAAAAAAAATTAAAAAAATTTATAAAAATTATATTCCTTATGATTTGAAATGTTTTCCAAGACAAATAATAAGAAATGTCCGGGCATCAAATTTTCTTGCTAAGAGTATTATTCTTATAAAGCTGGAATAAATTTCAAATTCTTCTTTTGTCATTTTGAGTTGAGACATGACATCATCTAAATAATTAAAATAATCAATAAACTGGAACAAGTTGGACCCAATGTTCTAAAAATCGTACCAAAAGGAGTAAAAAAAAATCTGCTGCTAGTTCGTAAAATTAAAAAAAAGTTCTTGTAGTTTCTTTTAACATTTAGATTTTCCTCAGTTTAAAATGTTTCCAACATGGAAAAGTACAATAAGAAGAATGAATCTTTAGAGTTCAATAAGAGACATTTTTCAACTATTTGGTATACGATCATTTTTTAGCACGGTATTACGAATGATTATCTCAAAACTTTTTTATGTACAATAATTTTCTGCAAAAAAATCTTAAAAATAGAATTTGCCTAAAACAATTTCAAAAATTCCTTTTTTGTCATGAACTATAAAAGTTATGATTACACTTTTGAAATGTTTTTTTCTCTTCTAGTTTTATAAAATTTTATATAAGAAACTAAAGGGCCAAAATAAGTTGATGAGCCCTTAGTCTAACGAATTTATTTGTTTTTTTTTTTTTAAGGTTCAGGCCCCTCTGAATAAAGGTTCAAGTCTTCTTGATTGAACTATCAAGTTTCCGATACCTTCAGAAACTCAATAGTATTTCGTTCCACGAAAATGATTCGAATTCACGAATTTAATGAAAAACGTCCTAACTTTTGGAGCATGGCAATTTGATACTACTGTCTACCATAAACTTTAAAAGATGGCGAGTTATTTATTATATCCAAAAAAAAAATTAAACAAACAAGCAAAAGGGATCAACACTCTCTACTCTTCCTTATCATTTAAATTTTCCAAAATCATATCAACTAACAATAAAATCATTCAATATTCAAAGGTTTATATCAGTATTGCAAGGTTGCGTGAGAGTTTCAAGATAACGATATGGAAATCAAAAAATAAGAAGCCAAATTTTCTGTTGCACGAAAGCAATCGGAGTTGAACGTTTAAATTTATCATTCGGAACCTTCATGGATTTTTGTTGAACTATAACTATAAAGACGAATTTTCACAAAAGTTAACAAACGTAAACAGCATTAATTTTAAAAGGCTGAACATTGGTTAGTTAAGTGCAAACAATTTGTGTAAGCCTGAATGTTTTATTCAATGAAAACAATTTTATAATTACTCTGCCATGCAAAAAAGATTGAAGCAGAAATAAATCTGCTTATACAAGTTTTATGATTTTAAACGACGATGTTTTTGTCAAATGAGCCCAGTTAAATGACTTTTACAAAATACTTTTAAGATATCATACTCCAACTTCTATATACGTATCATCCTAAAAAAATAGCTACCTTTGTAAATTAATCAAGAATACTGTGTTTCGTATTTTGAAAATCTAAAGATTCGAGAATGTGCCAAATCACGACAAATTTCAAATTCTCTATTCAAAATTTATTTGATGTGACTTAAACAATTTTGAGGGTTCATTTATTGAAAAGTACGGTTATCACTCTACTTTTTTCTTCATATTTTTTGGTCATGACCTTAAAAAATTTCAAAAAAATTATCCTTGAGTGAAACGTTTACTTCAACTTCAGCTTTCTTGGGCTCTTAATGATTTTTTTTTAGCATTTCGTAGCTTATCTACAGTCTTTTTTTTTTGAAGGCAAGTTTTTTCGATTTTTTTTCTAAGAATTTGAAAAACGGAAACTGAAGTGTTGTAGCTGCATATTGTATGAAAAACATAAAGCTATAATCATTAAGTACCCGGACATTTTGTTTCGGTGATAGCTAGGGGAACTGGGGGTATAATGCCCAGTGTGGGCAAAACGGCCCACTGCAATATCTAGCTAGATATACACTTCCCTCTTATATCATATTCCCTTCTAATCAACTGTAGAAACCTTTTGTACAAAAAATTAGCATCAAATATGCGATAAATCCCTGCAAAAATTCAAAAATATTTTTCAAGCCATATTCCTTGCAATTTGTGCCTTGGCTTTCGTAAGGAATAACGGCATCTATTGTCAAAAAAATTACCTGACATCTGTTACAATGATGAACATTGGTCTTGAAAAGCATCACAAAACGAAAAATTTCCTTATTTAATTATTTTTCCTGTTATTTTGAACGATTTTTCATAAACATGTCTAGGTAGGGCAAAACGCGCCATGTCCATTTATCTCTAAGCAAGTTTCATATTTGTTTAAATGTATATGCAGTTTCATCATAACAATTTTAAAGATATTTATAGGTTGTATTGGAAAACATAACTTAAATATAAACGAATATATTTAAAATTCCTAAATTTAATATAGATTTAATTAACTATTCACAAGAATATATCTGGCAGCACTGCGCGTAGCAATACATTTTTTTCATCTGTGAAGTAGAATAGAAGTTTTTTACCTGGTAAACACGTTCGGAGGCCCTTGAATCAATAAACACTTATTTAACGTTAAACGGTGCGATTGGGTACACACATATGCGCATTATGCCCCTACTGAATCTGAAATCCAATTTTTAACCTTAACTTCAAACTTCATTAAATTTGTGGCCTTTTTTGACCTTCCAGTTATTCTAACTATCAGATTTAGACAAAAAAATAAACAAAACTTCCAAACACAATCGAAAATTAAAGTTTATCTTATTAAATGTACTCTAAAACAAGGCTTTTTTCTTAACGTGGGCATTATGCCCCCTCTTGCCCTACGTAAATAGAACTCGGATATGCACAAATTAGCAGCGATGTGTTGGTTATAAAAAAGACTACCTTGCCTATATTTTCAGATTTTTTTGATTTAAGTTCACGTTTGAGAAATTTACGATGCAAAAAGACATGAAAAAAATAATTTTGCACAATCGCATTGGAAATTCTTGATTGTCGATTTGAAAACTTATGAATTGTTAATTTTTCTGAAATTTGTTATGGCCCAAATGGTTAAGAAGTAAAAAAAGCCACTCTAGGATGCTCACGAACTTCAAACCAAGCGTCGTAATGGAACCCTAGATCTCAGCTATGGCAAAAATTCTATGGCTATTGGGAATAATTTATAGGAGACCCCTTAACTATGCAGTAAATCCGTTTACGGCATGCAAAAATTGTTGCCTCTCTAGCAGTTCCATGGATCCCAATCTGTGCAACCGGTTATTACGCAATGTAACAGATGTGTTCTGATGGACAAAAAAAATTACGTTAAAACCGAATTGAAGAGGTCAAATTCATTGAGATGCCTACTCATGAAAAGGCTCCAACCAGATTCCAATAGGTTATTCCAGGTGAATTTGTGTAAAATATCATGATTTTGCAATGGTTTAGCTTCTGTGGTAAAAATAATAGATCAATACATGACTGAAAAAAGTGTGCAAAGATGAAAAAGATATTCTTTTTTTTTTTTTTTTTTTTTTTTTTTTTTTTTTTTTTTTTCGATTATAGTCGTTTTAACATCTTTATGTCATTCGCGACTTATATCAACGATGTAGTTGGCGGACAAGTCATTGAAAAACTTATCCGGTACAACTCTGACCAATGTTTTACTCTTGGTCTCGAACTCACGGACATCGGCTCAGGAAGCAATCGACTTGCCAACTGAGCTATATCACAAGCCCCAAAAGATATTTTATGATAAAGTAAAAGTATTTCTTGAAATCATCAGTAATATTTTTTTTATATATTTTTACATTAAATATCATGTTAACACCTTCATTTCCTCAACAGAAAGTTTTTCGATCAGATGATTAGTTTTTAAAATACACACGTTTGTAACTGTCTGGGTTCTAAATGATCATAGCCTTACTTAAATAACATAACGAAGTTTTCAAAACTATAAATTTTGTAAAAATCGGTAGAGAAACGAGAGAGAGATATAACGGATTTAGCGAAGAATGTCAAATTAACACTAATTAGGGAGTTTTTTTTAGGGCTTTCTGATTTCAAGAATTGATTGAGCGTCCTCGAGGATTTGTTTTTTTTAATGCACCAGAATAAAGTTATAGGTCGCCACACATATTGAAAAAGTTGTTCCATCCAACAACATAAAGCTAAATAAAATTCTCCCATGGTTCACTTCAAATCTGTGAAAAGCTATTAAGTAGAAAATTAAGCAAATTATTTTTTTGACTGAAAAATCTGCTATCTGCCCACTATCCAAGAAATCACTCAGCACCGGTTCAGGTGCCAATCATATGTGCAACGTATGAGCAGCCTTTGTCAAGTCCTAACTTATCCGACCTATTTTCCTAGAAGGACCAACATTTTTCATGCCAACCTATCAACTACATATCATTTTGACAGATTCAAAACCATTCTTCAAAGTTGTCATCAGAATCGGTTTGGAATCGAAACAAAATTTATTAGTTTTTATTATTATTGTTATACGCCACTTGGATAAACAGGAGCCGACAACATTTAGTTGTACCGATATTGGCGAAGCCCTGCTGGCATTTCTCCTCCGGTGTAAATGTGCAATTGCATTTACAACTCGGAGGAGCTGATTAGATTCGCGCTGGCACCCTGCCTGCCTTCTGCTCCTTGTCTGGTTCCGCGGAAAGCCGGTTACCCAGTGGAATATAAAGAGCCATAACTTATTACAACGCCATTCACCGACCCGGAGTGCGGTAATAATGCAAATGAAGGAGAAGCTTGAGGAGCTCGGACGAAAGAGCTGAAGCTGCTGGTGCAGTAGAGCAGGACTGGAGAAAAAGAGGCTTGAAAATCAACGCAACTCGCGACAAATAATTGTTTATTGCTGCTTTTTTTTCTGCCTTGTATCAATGTCAAAGAAAATAAATTTGCTTTCAGATAACACGGTTTGACATTGAGCTTGGCACTTTTTTCTATTACCTACTATAAGGGTTTCTTTGAGATTAGATCCAACTTAAACAATTTTGTTTCAAATTTATTGTTCGTAAAGCACTTTTGGTATCTCAAAATTGAAACACTAATATTAATTAGACAATTTTGAACCTTTTTTACGTATTTGAAAAAAGTGTATTCTAAGTCGACCTCCCATCTGCTCAGGAATCTCGCATTAACAATCAAAGTGCATCATTTTTCAACCCAGCAAATTGCATCACTTTATACGGACAGCTTCTGTTTGGAAACGGATGGAAAAAGAAGGATCGTTTCAAGGCTCCATCTTCAATTATGCTTCTCTTCATAAGCCGAAGCGTAGATTTTATTTGGAGCACCAGGGATGAATGCATTAACCCTTCGTTTCATGTTTTTTTTATTTTTCCCTAAAAATTATTTTAAACAGTTGGAAATGATGCGTACGTCAAGAAAAAAAATTAAAATTAAATACGAGTTTTCAGTTTTTCCATACATTAAATGATGCAAATTTGTTACTTTATGAAACGAAGGGTTAAGAAGAAAAAATCTACAAGTATGGCTATCTTGTTCAGTTTGCGTAGTTCTTTGCGAGCTGCTGGGTTATTTTATTCCCAGTGGTCGCAAGGATGATGCAATGTTTGGATATTGCAGTTAATTTTTCATGATCACGCAGCAGTTGTTCAAAAGTTATTCTTTTCCTTTTGGTAGCCCCACATATGAGCCCACATACCCCTGAGATACATACACCAAGGTTTTTTTTTTACACGGCTTTTTTTACACGGTTTTCGGGAATTAACACGGTTTTTTTTTTTGCTCGGATTTCGCGAATAAACACGTTTTTTGAGAGAAAATATTCTAAGTCCTTTTCAAAGGAAAACACTTAGAATCTTTTTGAAGTTGGGAAAATTTTAGATCTGAGACTAAGAACATGATACATGAGACCTGAGACCTGGGACCTGAGACCTGAGACCTGAGACCTGAGACCTGAGACCTGAGACCTGAGACCTGAGACCTGAGACCTCAGACTTGAGACCTGAGACTTGAGACCTGAGACATGAGACATGAGTCATGAGACATGAAACCTGAGACAAGAGGTATACATCATTAGAAATTAGATATGAGACCTGAGACCTAAGACCTGAGACCTGGAACCTGAGACCTGGAACCTGAGACTTGGAACCTGAGACCTGGAACCTGAGATCTGGAACCTGCGACAAGGGATATTAGACTTGAGACCTCAGCATGAGACATGAGATTTAGGACATGAGACCTGAGGCATGAGACAAGAACCATGAAACATGAGACTTTAGACCTGAGACATGAGACATGAGGCATGAGGCATGAGACATAAGTCATGAGACCTGAGGCATGAGACAAGAGCCATGGAACATGAGACCTGAGACCTGATACTTTGGACCTGAAACCGGAGACAAGCTACTAGTATTAGTACCGCGAGAAATTAGCTAAGTTCCGATTTCAACATGTGACCCCTCTAGTGAAAGGGTTTGACTTGTAGGTGACGAAAAATAGTGTCGCGAGTTCGCTAGTACAAGCTACTAGGTTTAGTACCGCGAGAAGTTAGTTAAGCTCCTATTTCAACTTTCGACCCCTCTAGTGAAAGGGTTTTTTCGCGATTCTAACACTAGTAGCTTGTACTAGTGAAGTCGCGACACTATTTTTCGTCACCTACAAGTCAAACCCTTTCACTAGAGGGGTCGCAAGTTGAAATCGGAGCTAAACTAATTTTTCGCGGTAATAACACTATTAGCTTGTCTCAGGTCTAAAGTCTCAGGTCTCAGGTCTCATGTTTCATGGCTCTTGTCTCATGCCTCAGGTCTCATGTCTTATGTCTGATGTCTCAGGTCTCAGGTCTCATATCTCAGGTCTCATGCCTGATTTCTAATGTTTCATGTCTCTTGTCTCAGGTCTCATATCTCATGTCTCATGTCTTATGTCTGATGCCTCATGTCTCATGTCTGATGCCTCATGTCTCATGTCTCATGTCTCAGGTCTCAGGTCTCAGGTCTCAGGTGTCATGTCTTAAGTCTCAAGTCTCATGTCTCAGGTCTCAGGTCTAATGTCCCATGTCTTTGGTCTCATTCTTCAGGTCTCAGGTCTCATGTCTCAGATCTCAGATCCCTGGACTCAGGTCTCAGGTGTCATGTCTAAAGTCTCAGGTCTTAGATCTCAGGACTAATGTCTCTAGTCTATATTCTCAAGTCTCAGGTCTGAAGTCTCAAGTCTCAGGTGTCAGGTCTCAGGTCTCAGGTCTCAGGTCTCAGGTCTCAGGTCTTAAGTGTCAGAAATTCAGAGCTGCAGAATTTGCATGATCTTTTTTTTACACGGTTTTTTTTTGCACGGTTTTTTTTTACGCGGTACGTATATCAGTGTAAAAAAAACCTTCCTGTTGTATATTAAATCACTGCACTGTAAAAAGGAAATGGATACAACTTCTCTTTCCAGTACATTTGCTGTAAGGGGAAGAATGAGGAGACTTGATCCCATTTTGTTATTTTCATCATATATTTCTGAAAAATTTAGCAGCTAGCCGTGTTTTACATTTTTGGACAGCATGTAATTCTCTAAGTTTTGGTACTCAAAATTAGAACGTTATTTTCACGGAGCGAACGAAATGGTGGTATTCTTAAATTTGAAGAAGACTCGATTCTTCATTCGGTGGCCTTAATCCTTGGCAGAAAATAATAATAAAAAAGGATCCATTGACTATTTTTGATCATATAACTGTTCATTCCACAGTTCATTTATATCAGAAAGAGAACTCTACAGGTTATATCTTCCACTTTAATTTCCCCAGCAAACATAAAACCGCATTAGAAATCAAAGCTCAACTCGTTAACAATGTTATTGCTAATCGCAATTCCTAACAATTATGTGAACGATCGTAAAAATGGTAACTTAAAGTCTACCGACTCGGATATGTTGAAAAGTCTGGTGTTGAATATCGTCCAATTTGTATAATACTTATGACTTAAGCCAGAAATTAAAAATATATATGTATATTGCCTTCACTTCGGTAGGTATGTAAATGCTATTTTTTCGCGTTTTATGCGATGATTCTATAATGTATATGAAACGTGAAAGAAAGTTTGTTGAAAAATATACCTACAAAAATGTATGCTGGGTTATATCATACTTCAAGGCGCTTTTTCAACATTCAAGTCACACATAATCTTTGGAGTCCTTCTTACCAGACAATAAATACATAAATTTCAGCTATTGGTTAAATATTAGTAATTTTGTGCTAAGCGATGATTACAGTTTATACAGAAGAAAAATGTATCTTTTTGATCAATGGAACCCTTAAAGAACGTTTATGAAAACTTTTCAAGAAAAAAGAAGAAAGTTTACCACAGCTTTTAGAATATGAAATATAAAATTTCATATTAAACTCTAATGATTGAAATTTTTGAATATATTTTTAATTTTTTAATTCTAATCTATGTTATTAGCCTATTTTGTTAAATAGTTCTTCTGAATCAAAGCAATCGAAAGATTCCCTTTAATTCAACCACGGTATTAAAAAAGTTCAGATTCCTGTATTTCGAAAGCAAACTTACTATCTTCTTCAGTGAGCGTTTTTGATAATCAAAAACTTACAAATTTAGAATTTATTTTTGTTTAAACTGATGGTATTATTCTTCATCAATTAAGTTTAAATGTTTAATGGAGTAGAATCATAGCGATATTTTAAAGTGAGAAATATATATTTTAAGAAAACCACTGTCTTTTCAGCATTGAACGTTCAATCGTTTTGAAATTTACAGACTTAAAATCTTTTTTTTCTGTGCGCATTTGCAAAAAGTTTTTTCCAAATCTTAATTTCCTCGAAGAAACATTCATTTTTTAACAAAATTTTAAATAAACATCATCATAGTTAAAATTTGAATTCTTGATTTTCAATGTGTGTGTAGAATGTTGCTCCTATTTTAATTTTGAAATTCACTCTTCAGTTGTCAAAATGCCGTCCAAGGAAGAAGAGCAGCGTATCATAATTTTGCTCGCGCATCCCGAAAATCCGAGCTACTCGCAGGCAAAGCTGGCAAAATCGCTAAAAGTTGCCAAATCAACCGTTACAAATGTAATTAAAGTGTTTGGGGAACGTTTGTCGACAGCCAGGAAGTCTGGATCGGGGGGAAATCGAAAACCGAAAGCCGCTGAAACGACAAAGAGAGTTGCCGGTAGTTTCAAGCGAAACCCTAACCTCTCTCTCCGAGATGCCGCAAATAAGCTGGGTGTATCGTTTACAACCGTGCATCGAGCCAAAAAACGAGCCGGACTATCGACTTACAAGAAGGTAGTGACTCCAAATCGCGATGATAAACAAAATACGACGGCCAAAGCGCGATCCCGGAGGCTGTACACGACGATGCTGACGAAGTTTGACTGCGTGGTAATGGACGACGAAACCTACGTCAAAGCCGACTACAAGCAGCTTCCGGGACAGGAGTTTTATACGGCAAAAGGAAAGGGAAAGGTAGCAGGTATTTTCAAGCACATCCTGTGGCTCCATCTGTACCTGTGGCTTGAAAAGCAGCATTTTCATAGCTTCCGGGACTATCAACCAAAATATTTACGAGAAAGAGTGTTTGAATGAACGTCTGCTGCCTTTTCTGTTGTTCCGTACTGTTTTGGCCGGATTTGGCATCTTGCCATTACGGTAAAAAAGCCATGGAGTAGTACGCCGCCAACAACGTGCAGGTGGTTCCCAAGGACAAGAACCCTCCCAACACGCCAGAGCTCCGCCCAATTGAGAAATACTGGGCTATTGTCAAGCGGAACCTAAAGAAGACCAAAAAAACTGCTAAGGACGAGCAGCAGTTCAAGGCAAACTGACTTTCTGCGGCGAAGAAGGTGGACAAGGTGGCTGTTCAAAATGTGATGGCAGGGGTTAAGCGTAAGGCCCGGCAATTCGGATTTGGAAAAGCGGAAGCCTAACTGAATATTTTTCCTGCATTTTATACTAATTAAAGTTGAAAAAGAAATTTAATTTGATTTTTTAAATAAATGGTTTCACCGATTTACACGCGTTTTCCCTTGACCAAATTTTGACCGTATCACCCTTTATTGTCCATTTTAGACCCATCAGTGAAGAATAGGATCAATCTGGGAGGAACCGCAGGTCCACCTGACTACCACACGCCCCTATCATTGATAGTTACATTCTATGTTATGTATAGGTTGGAAACGGCCTCAATCCAGTCATCATTTTTCACAATAAGTGAGTTTAATTTAGATTTCTTTAGCATTTTAAGGTGTCCTGAAAAATCTCCCTCATAGAGAGTGTTGTTTTTGGAGAGCCTCAGGACACTACGTTCTGTCTCTAAGAGCTGTAAATATAAAAAAAATAATTTACAGCTTTCGTCCCCATTTTTTCCCTATTTAGATACTCCTTTAAGGCATACCCATTAGACTGGCCCATAACACAAAATATTCTTATATTCTACGCGGCACCCCATAGGGTGGTGCCTTCAAGTGAAAAAATAACTTTCTGAAAGTATCAGGTCATTTGGCAGAAGCACGAGCTGGCGCAAAGGACTTGAATTTTGTATGGAGATTTTCGGCCAAATGTATGAAAAATCGACATACTTTCACTCATTGTGTTATAAAATATGTTTCTAGTATACAAGAAAGCTCAGAATTTCAGGAATTGTAATTCAAACAATGATAAACAAGTTTGAAGAAGATTATGACGCGATACGAGTTGACTGTGATGAGTTATTTGCAATTGAATGTGTAATTTTTTTCGCATATCATCGATATATCGTGAACGGTGTATGGGCTAATAATCGCACTAGCTTGATCGCATCGTCACACAATGAGAATATTGAATAGAAAGTTTGTGTCCTCGGCAAAGTTGTCTAAATGCCCCACAATAATGTTTGTCAGAGCTTTTTTCGCAACTTTGCTGAGGACACAAATTTTCTATCTGTTATTCTCATTGTGTTCACGATACATCGATTAAATGCGAAAAAATCACACATTCAATTGCAAATAACTCATCACAGTCAACTCGTATCGCAATACAATCCTCAACAAACTTGTTTTTGATTGTTTGAACTACAATTCCTGGAATTCTGAGCTATCTAGTATACTGGAAACATATTTTATAACACAATGAGTGAAAGTATGTCGATTTTTCATACATTTAGCCGAAAATCTCAATACAAATTTCAAGTCCTTTGCGCCAGCTCGTGCTTCTGCCAAATGTCATGTAACTTTTAAAACGTCATTTTTTCACCTAAATGCACCAATATAGGGGGTGCCGCGTTGAAAAAAATGTTGTAAAAATCATCCCATACAAATTTGGGCCAGTCTAAACCAATAGTAGTCTTAGCTATTACATGCTCTATCTGTGGGTTCCATAATAGTTTTGAGTCTAGTACTATGCCTAAATACTTCACTTGTCATTCGAAGTTTAACACTTCGCCATCTAATGTTAGAGGTTTTAGTGTTATTTTTCGTCTTATAATGAAGGCTATCACAGTAATTTTGGAAGGGTTTATGTTCACTCCCTCTTTCCTGCACCAAAATAGTGCGTAGTTGAGTGCAGATTGCATTGTATTAGACAACACATTCTCATGTTTTCCCCGATCTTCCAAACACATGGATACAAGTTTGTTTAGCAGGTCGTTCACAATCAAGGACCACAACAACGATGATAAAATCCCGCCTTGGAGACATCCCATCGTTGGAGTTGCAGTCCTCACATGCTTGCATAAATGGTTCTGTTTATCAGCATGGCTATAGTCCAGTCAACAATTGCCAAGTTGTCGAGTTTTAGACATTACAATAAGCCAAAAAAATTCAAACAAAAAATGAACGTTTTACCAATTGACACACCCAATACCAGTGAATATACATGTAACTGAATATAAAAATAATTATTTTCAACTGCATCTCGAAATTTTCGTTGGTCATCTCATTGCGAACAACTTTAATTATTGAAATCTTATAACAGCAAAACGCCTTCCGTATTCAGGAGATCCAATGAATAACATAAAATGCACTAGTTATTATTGACTGCTGAAATTGACGAAAGATTGAATAAATGGCTCAATCAAGTTAATAAAGCGTAGTTCTTTTAGAAATGGGACAGTTACGAATGCGTGTATCTCAAAAACCATTCGTTTGATCGAAATACTTTCTTTGAAGAAAATGAAGGTAATGTTATGATATTCCATGAAAAAATTTCAAAAAAATTATTTATAGTTTTTTCTTAGAGAAATTTCTGTTTTATTCTTGGTATCTCCCATTGGCCGGCGCACACTTTTTTCAGTCATGGTATTGATCAGTTTTTCCAACTTATACTTCGTCAAATCTATATTTTAGATGGCTTCACCCTCCTTCTTCAATTTCTGATACTTTTTGATCCAATACTTCTCTTTTAAAAGAAACTGGAAGCATTTTAGTGGATACAGTAGTTTCGATATGAACAAATTTGATTATTTTCGACCACATTTTTGAACGTTTTTAATGGAATTTCTCCTGGAAAAATCTGACAATAACGAAGTAAAACCATCATAAGATGTTATAATAAGATAAAATCGGTTAGTATAAATCGTAGGTTGCGGGTGGAACATACAAGATTACTCTTTTTTGGCTTTTAATAACAGCGAAAACCAAAGTTTCGTTTTGAAAATTTTTGTTTTTTTTTCGCAGGAGAAGAATTCTAGCAAATCATTATAATTTGATACAGAATAACCAGCAAATACATACTTTAATATACTCGGGATCTTGCAACGAGCAGACATGGTTAGGATTCAAACGCTGGAATTTATTTAAAATAGGGTATTTCATAAGTTTTGTCGTTCATCAGAAATCATCTGTCCCATAGCTTCGGTACCGGCTATACAGCTTACGAGCTCTGGAACTAGCAAAAAATGGTTGTTTGAGGTTGGGTTTGAATGAGTTATCATTAGGCAACACTTTCAGCTTATCGGAGAAAATTGTTTTAGACATTTCAGCGATCTACCCTTAGTTTTTCGTTTTTTGAAAATTAAAAATACTAGTATGAGACTTGACTTCCCAGATTACCCTCAACCGTAGTTGCCGATCTTGTGCTTCACTCCAATGCTTGATTTGAACTTTGTGGACATTATTGACAGTGTTTACATACTTATTCACCACAAAAACTCAGTAATTCTTTGAATAATCAACGGTTTTGTCAGCTAACAATTGGATAATGACGAATTTTAATGGAAACTGTGCAAAATTATTTTTTTCTTTTTCTCTTGCATCGTACATAATTCAAAAACGCGTCAATTTAAAATTTTGAAAAAAATAGGTCGAATAGTACTTTTTACAGGCAACAAAACGCTGTCCAAATTTTGAATATCCGATATCTAGTAAACGAGCTATTAGCAAATGAAAGTGTCCCATTTCTAAAAGAACTAAGCTTTAGGTGCTCGGTTCAAACCTCCAGGCAATGAACTTTCCATCTGTTAGCCATACCGGAGAGCCTGATTTCCTAAGAAATGCGTCGTAAAAGTGTCACTTTATATTCATTACTCAAGTTGGTCTCGTTCTCAAGCAAAACGCCATAACTGAAGGGACTGCATGGGTGCAAAAACTCATTAAAGGCCATGACAAATCAGAATCGTCCCCGACTTTTATTGGGTGAACTATTCATGAGGCCTGAGGACTTCTCTGTATCATAAATTTTCGAGAATGCTAAAATCCACTCACCTCCTCTCGAGTAACGGTAGAGCGCCTCGTAGAACAGATGCACCAGCTGGTCACCGTTCATCGGTCCGATGAGCGGGGTCTGCACTGCAGTTCCGGTTCCACTGGGTGCCGGAGATCCGGCGATGCCACCGGGCATAATCGGTGGCGGCGGTGGCAGCGGTCCGAAACTGATCGGTATCGGATTGGTGGGTGGACCTGCACCGACCCCAATCCCCGATGATCCTGCCCCAGCACCTGAAGCCATCATTCCAATGGGGGCGGACCCGGGATGACCTGCACCGGCTCCTGATCCGTGTAGCCGGGCAGCTTCATCATCTTCCGGTTGCAGAAATGGTATGGCCATTGTTTGTTGTTTACTTTTATGTCTTCTTATGTTATGAATTCTCTTCTTCAAGTTTTAGTTTGGACGTGATTTTGATAAAACCTTCTTCTGTTTGAGTATTTTCTTCAATTATTTTCTGCTTTACAGTCGAGATTGTTCACTATGTTATGGGCACTACACCAAAGATCATCACTGTTAGTTGCTGTTGAGTATTGCACCCTCCCTCCGTGTAACCTGTATGCGTGTTGTTATTTCTTAATCGGGGCTTTTCATAAATTGATGAAAATTCATTTTTATGCACTCGTCCCTCCAGCCTTTGCACGGTTTCCAGACAATTGCACTCAATTGTTATGGCAATCGTTTTTTCAATTGCGCAACCCGTTTCTTCACTTAAAACTATGCAACTGTACGCACCATCAATAGTAATGAAGATCCCGCAGCGGTTGATCTCAATTGATCTCAATGAACCAATTGCAACATTTGCACCCTGGCTGGACACTTGAGCTTAGCTAGGCTCTCTGGACACTATCCGGGCAGTGGGATCTAGCCTAGCCCTCACTTTTAACGTAAATGCACTCGTATGTCACTTTGGATCATTTGCTCCAGAAGACTTCGATATCTATATGATAAGAACAAAGTATGATCTCTTGCTTTTTTTCTCTTAAGGGTAGCCTTCCAAATCACTGCTACCTCCAAAAACATGCACTCGATCCTTCTTCGATCTTCCCTTTCGACGTTATTGAAAAGTTGGTGCTTCCTTCAAGAATTCACCGGGAAGACCTAGAAAAGCCCGCGCTCATCCACAAATCACACGCACTGACACAAATACAGCGAGGAAGCTCAACAAAACAACAAAAAGGCTCGCGGTCTAAATCCGAAGAAACAAAAACCGCATTTCCTACAATAACAGATAGGCCTTCTACGATCACGCACCTAGAACGAACGATATCTACGCGCGCGCACTATTGTGTGTAAGATGCAAGAAGCTAGTTTGAAAAACAAAACCTATCCGTAGCCGTTAAAAACTAGAAAAAAATCACGTCCAAATCGTCGCACAGCAAGCGCACCACTGACAACACGCGCGATGACGATTGTGGCCTTAAGCCATACTAGGTACCTCACTCAACACAACAACAACAGCGAGAAGCAGAAAATGCAACAACTCTCAGCGCAGCCAGTCGATCGTTCGAGGCTCGCGCTCGATCTCGGAGCAGTTCTGCTCTCAGCTCAGCTAAGCCGGTTTTCTGTTGTTGTTTTGGTTTGGTTCAGCTTGTTTGCTGGTCCGGCCCGGATCGGTCCTTTCCTCTGCCCAGTTAGTACCTACAGTGTTGATGATGATGATGATGTTGTTGATGTTGTTACACTGAATGCATTCGCTCTCTCCGTCGATGCATCCATCGGAATGCAACGTGTCGATCAATGCAGTTTATAGAAAAAATCAATTATTTTTAATTTTGTTTATTTAATAATTTTTTTTATTTTATTAGAGACGTTTTATTCGCGACGGTTATTCGCGATATTTAATAATTTATTGTTTGTTTTGTCATTTTATATATTTTTGTCATTTTCATTATTTTTGTTATTTTTGTCATTAGGGTCATTTTTGATTTTTTTTTGTCATTTCAGGCATTTTCCTTTTTGTCATTTTTGTCATTTTAAATTTTTTCCATTTTTGTATTTTTTTTTATTTTTGTCATTCTTGTCATTTTTGTTATTTTTATTAATTGTCATTTTATGTTATGTGTCATTTTAGGTTTTATGTCATTTATGTTGTTTAATGTCATTTTATATCATGTAATGTATTTTATGTCATTTTATGTAAATTTTTTCATTTTTGTCATTCTTGTCGTTTCGGTAATTCAAGTCACCATCTCGGGTGGCATCAGATAGCGGAATTAGCCTTTTTCTAGTTTAGCCCTTTGATCAAGTACCAATAAAGTGAGGATTTCATGTGATTTTCAGTGATTAACAGGTAATGGATGGTTACTTAACAAAGGTTAGTGGTGGAGTGACAGGTCCGACCCGTCCGATCGCAACCGCGTCACCCCTGAAGATTCTGCTCAGACTATAAAGTGTCGTGTCTGCAACAGATGAAACGGAGAAACTGGACGATTATCGTTGATAGGAGCTGTTGTCAATGTGTTCCCATGGTAGCTGGCGCTCTGGTTACGATTGACGATTGTGATGGATGATCGATGCCGACTCAGCGACGAACTGGATATTGTTCTGGATCAACATAAACGAGTGCACAGACGACGAACAGGAACAAAAGAACCGTAGCATTGAGTAACAACGGGGGTTACTGGTGTAAACGGAGACGACTTAGTCCTCTGACTAAGCAGAAACTGATGTATTCCAATGTTTATGAACGCTTCTGGTTAACACGTTGTTCTGGGATTTGATTTCAACATCGCTATGGATCATTCGATTGTTCCTTTCTAACGAGGTGAGTGCATGTTGCCACCGGTCGCCGACACGAATTTTACTTTTGCGAAACTTTTAAGCCAACTGCTCACGATGGTTGGATACTGTTTTTTGCTCTGGAACTGAACCTGATATGATTCAACCAAAAGCGGAGTTCTGTAAGCTGAAACCATCATCAGACATTTCGGAGCGACCATCGGAAAGCAAATCAAAGAAGATCTCGGCACCAATAATAAGGTAGGTATATTTGCGCTGGTTCGCAAAAGTTGGGATCGGCTAGTATCAGTCCATTTGGCACATTGTAAGTAACACGACTGGGTAAAAGTGTAGTCGTAATGTCAGGAAGCACATAGAATTTCATCGGAGAAACAACTGATGGAATATCCGAACAACGGGGAAAAACTGATGCCACCAACTGCTCTCCTGAAACTGCTGTTGACCACCAACAACTTGAATGGTAAGACACTCGGGGAAACTCTGAAGTCCTAAACGTTGGCAGAATGTAGAGCTCATAAAGTTACCCTGGGAACCGGAGTCTAGTAAAGCTCTAGCTAATTGTAAGTTTCCAGACTGATCCTGGGCACGTATGATATGATAACACGAGCTTCTGCTGCAGACACGAACCATGTGACCGGGTGACAAACAATTGAGCTTCCAATTTTCGTAAGAATTTGATAATGAAGCCCATGCTACTTCGTTTGCAGCGAACAGATTCGTGGGAAGTCATCAGGCCGGCTTCATGGAGGGACGGTCAACGACGGACCAGATATTCACTTTACGGCAAATCCAAAAATGCCGTGAACACCAAGTCCCTACGCACCATCTATTCATCGACTTCAAAGCCGCATACGACACGATCGACCGTAACGAGCTATGGAAAATCATGGACGAGAACGGCTTTTCCGGGAATCTGATCAGACTGATCAAGGCGACGATGGATGGAACGCAGTGCTGTGCACGGATTTCGGGTGAATTGTCGAGTTCATTCGAATCACACAGGGGGCTTCGACAAGGTGATGGTCTATCCTGCATGATGCTCAACGTGGCGCTAGAAGGTGTTATTCGACGAGCGGTGGGCGAAATGCGGAGCACGATTTTCAACAGATCCAGTCAACTTATCTGCTTTGCCGATGACATTGATATAGTCGGCAGATCATCTGCGGCGGAGGAGGAGATCTACCGCAAACTGAAACGCGAAGCAGGAAGGATTGGGTTGATGATTAAAACGTCCAAGACGAAGTACATGCTGGCCTGCGGATCCGAGACCGACCGAACCCGCTTGTCCAGTAGTAACAAGGTCACGATCGACGGCGACGAGCTGGAGATAGTCGAAGACATTGTTTATCTCGGCTCACTGGTGACCGCAGACAATGACACCAGCCGTGAGATCCGGAGGCGTATTATCAGCGGAAGTCGTACCTACTATGGACTCCACAAGCAACTGCGGTCGAGAAGACTTAGCCCTCGCACGAAGTGTAACCTGTATATGACGCTCATTAGACCGGTTGTTCTCTACGGGCACGAGACATGGATATTGCTCGAGGAGGACCTGCGTACACTCGGAGTACTCGAGCGACGAGTGTTAAGAACCATCTTTGGCGGCGTATAGGAGAAGGAGTGTGGAGGCGAAGGATGAACCACGAGCTTGCGTGACTCTACGGCGAACCCAGTATCCAGAACGTGGTGAAAGCTGGCCGGATACGCTGGGCGGGACATGTTGCGAGAATGCCGGACGACTGTCCTGCAAAACAGTCGTTCGCTACGAATCCGGTAGGAACAAGACGAGCGGGGGCGCAACGAGCGAGGTGGTTAGACCAAGTGGAGCGTGATCTGGCGAACGTAGGGTGTCCGAGAAATTGGAGATCGGTTGCCATGGATCGAGTGAATTTTAAGAATTATGTTCGTCAAGTTATGTCGTGAGACGGAATACTATGTAAATTTACAGCGATACCAATCATCTAAGAATCAAATTGGGCATATAGTCTTAGCCACTGGCCCTTACAACCCGAACTGCATGCAGTTCAAGTAGAGGAGGAAGAAGAAGAAGAAGAATCAAATTGAAAATTTACGATGATTCAGGGATCAGATATACGTATTATTAATAAGAAAAAATAACTATGATGAAAACGCGATTTTTATTTTATTATTATAAAAAACTTAAACAAAACAAACCGCGATGTAGAACGCCAAAACTAGTAGACAGAAAGCACCATACCGGAAGGGTGGTAAGAAATGAAACAATGACTTCAAGGAATGTAATGATTGAAACTCCATTTGTAAACATTATTCTACTTTGAATTCCTAGCTCGCCAAAATGCCAAAAATTAAATATGAATATATCCCAGCGGCTATCAAAATAAGATAACATTTGTAACAAGAGGAAACTGCTTTTTATTAAAAAATATGCAAACCTACCTACCTAACGGTCCGGCGCCGATTGACCGACGCAAAGGGCTGAGATAAAAGATCTCCACTGCTGGCGATCCGGGGCCAGCGTCTTCACTTGCTGCCAGCCAAGGTTCTCGTCAACTTTGCGGATTTCAGCGGCTAGACTTCGCCGCCACGAGCATTTGGGCCTGCCTCTTCTTCGATGCCCATCTGGATTCCAGTCAAGCGCCTCTCTGCAAATCTCGTTTTCATCTCTTCGCAGCGTGTGCCCAATCCATCCCCACTTACGTTCCCGAATCTCGATTTCTAGCGCCTTTTGATGACACCTGCGATGAAGTTCAACGTTTGAGATCCAGTTGCCAGGCCACCAAGAAGATGTACCGCAGGCAGCGATACACAAAAACTTGCAGTTTTCGCGTCGTCACCGCATATGTGCACCAAGTTTCATGCCCGTACAGCAATACGCATTTGACGTTTGAGTTGAAGATTCGGATCTTAGTTCGTAGAGAGATCTGGCGTGAGCGCCAGATGTTTCGGAGACTCGCAAACGCAAATCGGGCTTTTCTGATCCGGGTTTCGATGTTCTTCTTGGTACCACCATCAGGCGTAATCTAGCTACCAAGATACTGGAAGCACTCCACTGTCTCAACCTGTTGTCCAGCTACCACGAAATTGGAACGATTTTCTGTGTTGATTTCCATCGACTTGGTCTTTCCGAAATTGATTTTGAGACCTGCTGCCTTGGAGCTTTCGGTGAGGTCGTCGAGTTTGCTCTGCATGTCTTGTTGTGTTTGGGCGAGCAAAATAATATCGTCTGCCAGGTCGAGGTCGTTCAGTCGCTCCATTGTTGAAGGATTCCACGGAAATCCTCGGTTTGGTCTACAGTCAATCGATACAGTCAAGATTTCATCCATTACGATGAGAAAAAGTAGCGGTGACAAAATACATCCTTGTCTCACTCCAGCAGTTACCGGGATTGGTTCGGACAAGAAACCGTCGTGCAAGACCTTGCACGAAAATGCCTCGTACTGTGCTTCGATGAGATGGACTAGTTTCTCCGGGACCCCTCGTCGTCTTAGAGCAACCCAGATGTTTTCGTGTTTCAGTCGGTCAAATGCTTTTTTGAAATCAACGATCACTAGCAGAAGAGAGTCCTGGAATCCGTTGATTTGTTCCAGTTTTATTCGTAGCGTTGTGATGTGGTCCACACATGATCGTCCGGATCGGAATCCAGCTTGTTGCCGTCGGAGTGAAGCGTCGATTTTCTCCTGGATCCTGTTCAGGGTCACTTTGCAGAGTACTTTGAGGGTTGTACAGATCAAAGTTATGCCACGCCAGCTACCGCACTCTGTCAGGTCTCCTTTCTTCGGGACCTTTACGAGGATACCCTGCATCCAGTCGGCCGGGAATGTTGCAGTATCCCAAATGTCAGCGAAAAGACGTTGCAACATTTGTGCTGACAAGGCAGGGTCGGCTTTCAGCATTTCAGCAGGAATGCAATCGATTCCAGGCGCTTTGTTGGATTTCATGTCCTTGATTGATCCTTCCGAGTTGACGCCATTTATGCGACTTTCTGTTGGCGCCTCGAGCTGCGGGTTCTGTTGGCCATTGCTATTTGTAACTCAGAAAAGTTGTTCAAAATGCTCAGTCCAACGCTTGAACTGATCTGTTCGATCTGTCAGCAGCTGACCTGCTCGGTCTTTCAGCGGCATTCTTGCATTAGTCCTTGCACCACTGAGGCGGCGAGAAATATCATATAATAATCGGATATCTCCAATGGCGGCTGCTCTTTCTCCCTCTTCGGCTAGGGAGTTTGTCCAGGCTCTCTTGTCTCGTCTACAAGCTCGTTTAACTGCCTTTTCAAGCTCCGCATATCGTAAGCGGGCGGCTGCTTTGGCTGACTTGGTACATGCCTGCTCAATTCCGACTTTTGCCTTTCTCCGATCATCGATCATCCTCCAGGTTTCATCCGACATCCAAGTAACTACTAAGTAGTAAAAAAACCAACTTTTTCAGTACATTCTAAGACAAGTTATCTGAGTTTATTTGTGATAGTTCTACTCTAAGATATCGAATATGATATACCTTTA